>NC_044309.1:42906416-43040976 GCF_007474595.2 Lynx canadensis
GGCAGTTCCCTTCCTGCAGCCCAAGCTGTGTCCCCAAGCTTCCTCTTCCATGTGGCCTCTTCTCTGCCTTTACTTGTGGTGTTTGCTCTGCCAGTCTTCAGATCAATTTCTGGGATATTTAGGATGATTTGGTAGTCATCTATTCTATTCGTGGGACAAGGTGAGCTTAGGGTCCTTCTACTCTGCCATTATCTTCCCCTCCAATCCTAGCACCATTTTGTTTCGAATACTATAGATTTCTAATATAGTTTTAAATCAGGAAGTGTAATGACTCCAGCTTTGTTATTCTCAAGATTGCTTTTGGGGAGCCTGGGTAGCTTAGTCGGTTGAGTGTCCAATTCTCGATCTTGTCTCAGGTCATGGTCCCCGGGGTCCCAAGGTCCCAGGGTTCCAGGGTAGTGGGATCAAGCCTTGCATTGTCAGGCTCGACGCTGAGCCTGGAGCCTGAGTTTCTCTCTCTCTCTCCCTCTCCCCAGTTCTGTCTGTGCATGCTCTCTCTCTCTTTCTCTCCCCTCTCAAAAAAAAAAAGAAAAAAAAAAAAAGCTTTGGCTATTTAAGGACTTTTGTGGTTTCATATGAATTTTAGGGTTTATTTTTCTATTTCTATGAAAAAAGTACCATTGGATTTTTGGTAGAGATTGCGTTGAGTCTATAGACTACTTCAGATAATATGAACATTTGACAGTATTAATTCTTCTGATCCATAAATTTGAGATATCTTTCTACTTATTTGTGCCTTCTTCAGTTTTTTTATTAATGTCTTATATTTTCTACATGTACAGAACTTTCACCTCCTCAGTTAAATTTATTCTTGGGGTGCCTGGGTGGCTCAGTCAGTTAAGCATCCGACTTCGGCTCAGGTCATGGTCTCGTGGTTTGTGAGTTGGAGCCCCGTGTCAGGCTCTGTGCTGAGAACTCAGACCCTGGAGCCTGCTAAGGATTCTGTGTCTCCCTCTCTCTCTGTCCCTCCCCTGCTCATGCTCTATCTCTGCCTCTGAAAAATAAAGGAACACTGAAAAAAATTTTTAATTTATTCTTAAGTATTTTATTGTTTTAGTTTTTGAATATTTATTTATTTTTGAGAGAGAGAGAGAGAGAGAGACAGCAGGAGTTGGGGAGGGGCAGAGAGGAGAAGGAGACACAGAATCCAAAGCAGGCTCCAGGCTCTGAGCCCTCAGCACAGAGCCCAAGAAGGGGCTCGAACTCACGAACTGCAAGATCATGGCCTGAGCTGGTCGGATGCCTGACTGAGAGCCACGCAGCCACCCCAGTGTTTTACTGGTTTTAATGCAATGTAGTGTAAATGGGAATTTTAAAAGTTTCTTTTTCAGATAGTTTGCTGTTTGAAGTGTCTATAAGGCAGGACTGACACTGACCCTTCATGGTCACTTCAGGGAGAGACAGACAGAAATGAGAGGGAAAATAGAGACTAGAACCATGTATTTAAAGACAAGTAGTCATTAATAATAGAAAGAAAATGGAATCTAATTTGGAATACTTCAAAACCCTGGCTTTCATGTGTCTCTAAATTGGTATTCATCTTCGGGCACCTGGGTGGCTCAGTCGGTTAAGCGGCCGACTTCGGCTCAGGTCACGATCTCGTGGTCCGTGAGTTCGAGCCCCGCGTCGGGCTCTGTGCTGACAGCTCTGAGCCTGGAGCCTGTTTCAGATTCTGTGTCTCCCTCTCTCTCTGCTCCTCCCCTGTTCATGCTCTGTCTCTCCCTGTCTCAAAAATAAATAAAACGTTAAAAAAAATTTAAAAAAAATTGGTATTCATCTTTACATACACTTTCTGTAGACTATGACTATTTAGTATAATAAAATTGATTATTTACATAAGAATTTGTTTGATGTAGACTAAAACTGAAATTGGGCATGCTGGTTTTCCCTTGTGTCCGTAGCAATCAGAACCTCCAGAGGCAACCACAAAGTGTTCCAAACCTAAATAAGAACTCTGCTCTGTGCATGCGTATGTGTGCTTACTGTGCGTGTTTGCTGTGGGAATGAGAGAAACATGCAGGGAATATTTTAACCTGTAGAAACAAGTTTCCTAGCGTATTCCTAACAAGGCTCTGATGCGATATTTGTGGACGATCTAATCCTGACCTCACCAGTACTCACCAGTGTTGACTGATTGAAAGCTTCCTAGGTGCCAGGTACTATATTAAATGTAGAGATATGATATTTAGCAAAACGGAGTTCCTGTCCTCAGAGGTTATATCGTCTGTGCACATCAGAGAGATTTCCAGATGAATGTAGATGTGATTCTATATCCTGGGCCTTCCAGTGCTAACTAACTACTCCACGGTGCAGACTAAATTTAACATTCACTGTTCTACTTACTCGTGACTATTTATATGGGTCTATTTTAACGAAAATTATAGACAATAAAACACAGAGGCAGCCCCTCATTTTTTCTGAACAACTCGCCTTTCCTATCAAGGGAGAGTTCATCTGGATTCGTTCCACGGAGAGCTCATTAGTGTTGGCATCTTATTTCTTCTACCAGATGTGGTTACTATTTTCATTTTATTCCAGGTAGCAGAGTACCAAACTAAAATTGCTAATGCTAAGTTCAGAGAAGTCCTGGGAAGAACTGACTGCAAGAGAACAAGAACAAAGAGGGAAAGGTAGGCAGTTTCATGACCTCTTTCTATTGGACATTGGTGGAGGAAATGCAGAAGAGAGTTGACATTCTGAACCTTTATTGTCAGAACTTTGCTCTAAACTCCAGGAAGCCTTTCTGACTACTCTTAGATCTAGCATTACAGCAGCTGTTCTCGAAGTACGGTCTCTGGACCGGGAAATCAGCCTCACCTTAGAACTTGTTCAAAATGCAAATTCTCGGGGGCGCCTGGGTGGCTCAGTCGGTTCAGCGTCCGACTTCGGCTCAGGTCATGATCTCACGGTTGGTGGGTTCGAGCCCCGCGTCAGGCTCTGTGCTGACAGCTCAGAGCCTGGAGCCTGTTTCAGATTCTGTGTCTCCCTCTCTCTCTCTGCCCCTCCCCCACTCGCGCTCTGTCTCCCTCTGTCTCAAAAATAAATAAACATTTTTTAACAAATGCAAATTCTCGGGGCACCTAGGTGGCTCAGTTGGTTAAACATCCAACTTCAGCTCAGGTCATGATCTCACAGTTCTTGAGTTTGAGCCCTGTGTCACGCTCTATGTTGACAGCTCAGAGCCTGGAGACTGTCTTCAGACTCTGTCTCCCTCTCTCTCTGTCCCTCCCCTGGTTGTGCTGTCTCTCTCTCTCTCTCTCAAAAATAAATAAAATATTAACAAAAAAATGTTAAAAAATGCAAATTTTCAGGCCCCACCAGAGACCAAGGAGCCAGAAACTCTGGGACAGGGTCTCAACAAAAAACATTTGCCATGTCTCTCTTATTAATAAATCAATTGAGACAGAAGATAGATTCTTCAGGGATTCCTGGATGGCTCAATCGGTAGAGCGTGTGACTCTTGACCTCAGTGTTGTGAATTCCAGCCCCAGGTTGGGTGTGGAGCCTATTTAAAAAAAAAATAAAAGGTGGATCCTTCTTCCTGGATCCTAACTTCCTTCTTCCTGAGGTTAGCTATAGGAAAGAGCAAATGGTGCCATTAATCATAAAATTATACCAAGCAAACAGGGAAGGAACATTGAAAGAGTTTGGAGAGCAGAAGCAGAGGGAATTAATTTGGAGGTACTTAAGAGATGCACAAAATGGGGGTGTTTGGGTGGCTTAGTCAGTTAAGCGTCGACTTCGGCCCAGGTCATGGTTTCGGTTTGTGAGTTCGAGCCCCACCTTGCACTCTGTGCTCGCAGCTCGGAGCCTGGAGCCTGCTTCAGATTCTGCGTCTCCCTCTCTCTCTGCTCCTCCCCCGCTCACATTCTGTCTCTCTCTCTCCCTCAAAATAAATAAACATTAAAAAATTTTTTTTTGATGTCTTTTATATTTATTTGATCCCGTTTCCAGAGATCTTCATTTATTTGGGCAGTTTCTGTCTGGTATCTTATAAGAGGAGTTAGCAAACTTTCTAGAAATGATCAGAGAGTAAATCATGAGGGTTTGCAAGACAAATGGTCTCTGGGAATTCCTCAAGTCTACCATGGTAGCACAGGAGCAAATGAGTGTTTCCGTGCTCCAACAAAACTTTATTTACGAAACCTGTGGGGGGCTGGATTTAACCTACAGGCTATATAGTTTGTCACCCCTGTCATATCTGCTTCCGTAAGACTCCCTTTAATATTGCCAGTAGCACAGGTCTGGCACGAACCTTTGGTTTCTCTGAAAAAGTCTTTTTTTCCCCCTTCCTTGACAAGATGTTTTTGTTGGCTAACAGAATACTGGATTTTGTGGGTTTTTTTTTTTTTTTTCCTTTCCTTTCAGTATTTTGAAGACGCCAAGTCATTGTCTTCCGGCTAACATTGCTTCTCATGAAGTTCGCTGTAACTCTCACTTTTGCTTTTCTTTTTTTTTTTTTTTTTTTAATTTTTTTCTTCAACGTTTTTATTTATTTTTGGGACAGAGAGAGACAGAGCATGAACGGGGGAGGGGCAGAGAGAGAGGGAGACACAGAATCGGAAACAGACTCCAGGCTCCGAGCCATCAGCCCAGAGCCTGACGCGGGGCTCGAACTCATGGACCGCGAGATCGTGACCTGGCTGAAGTCGGACGCTCAACCGACTGCGCCACCCAGGCGCCCCTCACCTTTGCTTTTCTATATATGATGAGTTTTTTATTCCTCTGGCCCTCTTCAAGACTTTTTTTTTTTTAAGTTTTTTTTTTTTTTTAATGTTTTTATTTATTTTTGAAGGAGAGAGAGAGAGAGACAGAACATGAGCGGGGGAGGAGCAGAGAGAGAGGGAAGCCCGGAATCCGAAGCAGGCTCCAGGCTCTGAGCTGTCAGCACAGAGCCCGACGTGGGGCTCGAACTCACAGACCGTGAGGTCGTGACCCTAGAAAGGGACACATCTCTTCTCGGGCAGTTTATCACGGCGGATGAAGTCATGCTAGTTAAAAGATGGGGTGGATTTAGGGTTTGCTCTTGTCAAGGTTATTTTCAGTGCACCATAGGCTTTGGACTCCTCTTAGGATGCCTGATGCTTAGGGTCAGGTCTGGAATGCTGGAGACCTCGGTGTTTATTCTCCACTTTCTCCTCTCGGCCTTCCCCATACACGTTATAGGTGCCACAGAGCTGGTCTCTCTCCATATTTTTGCCCCCCTGCCGGTGGTGGACTGCTTCTACTCATTATGTTTTTGCTTCGAGTGCTGGTGACAGGGTTCAGTGTCTCTGTTGATAGGTAGTTGATATGCCTGGGCCCTGGAGGGTGAGATTTTCTTAGGATTCCTGCCTCTACTCCCAACCAAACTCTCCTTTGTATCTGTGGCAGGTCTTGTGTGGA
This sequence comes from Lynx canadensis, assembly GCF_007474595.2. Lineage (NCBI taxonomy): Eukaryota > Metazoa > Chordata > Mammalia > Carnivora > Felidae > Lynx > Lynx canadensis. Next base: position 42,911,802 of record NC_044309.1, read on the forward strand.
AAAGATTTTCCTGCTGTTCTTTCAGTCTTAGGAAACTTCTGAGAGCGTTGGTATAGACTTCTGGGCTGAGGTCTGTTTCTTTTCCCTCCCTCTGGGGTAGGTTTCTTCTTCTTCTCCTTCTCCTTCTCCCTCTCCCTCTCCTCCTCCTCCTCCTCCTCCTTCTTCTCCTCCTTCTCCTTCTCCTTCTCCTTCTCCTTCTTCTCTATCCATCCCCTGACAACTACGGGTATTTACCTGTGCACCAGAAGGGGCAACGGTAGTTACTGCTTCTACCCAGAGGTTTAAGCTTTTCTAAAAGGACTCTGGGCAGCTGGGGCTTTTCCTATGGAATAGATAATACTGTTCTCTCTGTCTACACTACTAAGGGAAGCTCTTTTCAGTCTTATTCTGTATCCAGTCTTTCTTGTGAGCACTTGGTAAAGGTCACGGACCTGTAAGTGAATATAAGCCCCCCTTGTGGCACACAGAGCGTCCTTGTAGTTACTCCAGTCCACGCTAGACCTTTAGTAAATCATTGAAATTTTAGCTGCGTTCGTACTGGCTTATGTGAGGGCCCAAACACCTCCCATGTTCTGGCATAGATGAGACCATTCAACACTCAGTCTCCTCTCCGGAGGAGCTGTGCCTCCTTGGATTTCAGGCTACTTAGTTGACCAGCAACCTTGGCTCGGCTCTTAGGGTTCAACTTTTTGGTTCAAGAAAGGTTGGCATTTTGGACTTCATCTGGCTTTTTCTCACTATCAGGTAGGGAAAAATGCTCTTTTCAGGTTTTTTTTTTTACATCCTAAATGGAAATGACACTTCCTACATGTTGTTTTGTACCATATTCCCCCTTCCCTCCCTGCCGTTCAACTAGTATTGCAAACAGTTCCCCTTGTCATGAAAATATTGTTATTTTTTTAAAGTTTATGTATTTATTTTGAGAGAAACAGAGAGAGTGCGGGTGGGGGAAGGGCAGAGAGAGGGAGAGAGAGAGAGGATCCCAAGCAGGCTCCATGCTGTCAGCACAGAGCCCAGCGCGGGATTGGAACCCACGAAACCGCGAGGTCACGACCGGAGACAAAACCAAGAGTCGGACACTTAATCGACTGAACCGCCCAGGTGCCCCATGAGAAGATTATTTTTAGTGGCTGTTTATTGTTGTTTTATATTAATATGGCAATTTTTTCAACCAAATTAAAATGATTGGACACTGTAATAGACCTAACATTTGATTTTCCCAGCATCTTTACCCCGACATAGCGGTGGAAGAGAACTTCCTTTGGTCAATGCCACATGTCTCTTTGGGGTTGCTTCATCCTGCTGGCCTTTGGGTGGTAAGAAGGACCCAGGTCCTCCCCCTCGTAGTATTCTGGCTACAATGATTGATTCAGAGGTGAGCATGTGAGAGAAGGAGGAACAAAATCCTTCTTCAGAAATTTCCCTAACATAGATGAAAAAATTGGGATCATAGAGCTGGAAGGATTCACAGCTCCCTCTTCTCCACTGCTTGAAGGAAATCCTGTGTGTGGCGGGACTGAAAGATTGGGAGAAGCGAGTCCTGGCAGCATCAGTTCTCTGACTTCGGGCCATAACATGTTCAGTTTCTCTGGTTCCTTCAGTTCTCTGTGTGTGATCCACCCCAGTTACCAAAAATCCTTTTTTGTTTAAGTTGGTTTGGTTTGGGTTGTTCAGTGCTCCAGAAAGTATCCCTACTGATTTATGCTGTAGGCGGCATTCAAGTCTTGCCATTTTAGGGGTGGCCGGGTGGCTCAGTAGGTTAAGCATTTGACTTCCGCTCAGGTCATAATCTTGCAGTCTGTGAGTTCAAGCCCCACATTGGGCTCGGCACTGGTGGTGCGGAGTCTGCTTGGGATTTTCTCTCTCTCTCTCTTTCTCTCTCTGTCCCTCCTCTACTTGCGCTCTCTCTTTCAAAATAAATACACTTAAAATTTTTTTTTTAAAGTCTTGCCATTATAAAGAACACTGTGAAGCAACTTAGTAACTACTTCTTTTGCATACATGCATGCTTTTTTTCCGCATTAAGAAACATTTCCAAAGTAGGAATTGCTGAGTCATAGAACATGCAGATCTGAAAGGCTTTTGATGTGTGTGAAATTGCCTTCAGAAAGGTTGTCCATTTATACTTTTGTAAGGAGTGTATATGTCCCTATTTCCTTACAGTCACGGGAACACTGAGTATTATTATTTTTTTAAATTCCCAAGTAGATAGACTGCTTTTCTATACCTGTGTATAGAGCACCCATACCTGTGTTCCCAAATAATGTCTTAATAGGATCATAAAAAAGAGAGCAAAGATCAAACATGGACGGAAATTTGGAATGACACCAGAAAAAAAGGGAGGAGTCCAAAATTTGTTCCAAGAGCATTACCACTGTGAATACTCAGCCCTGGGTTTTCCCCCAGAACAGGTATTACGAACTGGCTGAGCCAGTATGAATATTTCAGGGAGAAATAAACTTGAGGAAGTGGCAGAAGTCCTACCCTGGGTTACCACCTTAGCCTGGGGCTCCAGTAGGTCATTGGCTGGAGCATTAATAAAAACTCCACACCCTGTGGGGTTAATATATATGCTATAGCGGGGACCCAGATTTCTGGTTCCTGCTCTTGAGGAGTCTGTCTCACCCGCAAAGATGTGGGCTCAACTCCTTCTAGGAATATTGGCCCTGTCTCCAGCCATTGCAGAAAAATCTCTCCCGTAAGTGCTTGGTGTCAGAGGTGATGTAGGGCAGGTGGCTTCTTTGTCTATTTTTCTCAAATGTTAATATGCGGGAGAAGAGATAACCTTTGACTTATTTTAATTTGCTTCTCATCCGTTCCTTCTTTGGTTTCATTTCTCCTTTACCCAGAGAGAAAGGCTGAGGCATCAAAAGGGAGCCTTAGGAAAGATAATGTTAAAAAAAAAAAAAAAAAAAAGATAATGTTAAATTACAATAGAGTCCTAATACCCTGTTCTCTGTAATAGAATTAATTTCCTTCTTGGTACCCTAGGCATAGGTTCTCAGTGATGGTCTCCTAGTGATTGTGGGAGGTTTAAGGCTATGCACTGAGTTATTTGTTACTCATCTGTTTCTCCATTATAGAAAATAAGATTCCTAAAGGCAAGGGCTCAGTCTGCTTAATTCACTGCTATATGCTGAGTTCTTAGGAGAGAGCTTAATTTTTCACTGACTGAATATATCATTACTGCCCTGAAACCCTTATATTTCCTTAATAGAAACTACCTGGTGACCTTACCAGCCCAGCTTAACTTCCCCTCTACCCAGAAAGTTTGTCTGGATCTGAGCCCTGGGAACCATGATGTAAAATTCACTATTACTCTGGAGACCAAAGACAAGACCCAGAAGTTGCTAGAAACCTCTGGGTTGAAGAAGAGACACTTCCATTGCACCTCCTTTCTGGTAAGCACAGATTCGACCCTGAATCTGCTCCCTTCCTTTCTTATCCTTCTTTGGAGACACTTGGCACAATCTGATTGTAAGTATGATTTCTGTTGCCTTACTTTTGCCACGGTCTTTAAACTTATCTCCCCTAAACGTAAACGCAACTCCTGGCCATAACTCATTCACCATTTCCTTGACCTTGGATTTCTTCCTTTAGTTTTTGACCTCAACCTCTGAATATCATTTCCCTTCTTTTTCCTGGCAATGTGTCTTACGGCCCTAACTTTGCTACCCGCATCTAACTCAGCTCTTTCCTTCCACCCTCCCACTCTGGGGTTGAGACCAGTTGATTCATTCCCCAACATCCTGCTCCTCCAGAGCCCCCTTCTCTTGTCCAGGTACCACCTCCTGCTGGTGGCACAGAAGAAGTGGCTACAATCTGGGTGTCGGGAACTGGAAATAACATCAATTTTGTGGAGAAGAAAAAGGTTCTGATTCAGAGGCAGGAGAACGGCATCTTTATACAAACTGACAAGCCCATCTACAACCCGGGGCACAAAGGTAAGAGGCATACATAGGGGATTCGACAAAAGACTGGGGAAACCACCGCGCATATTCCAGAAAGAGGGGCTTTGTGGTTTGGGGGTAGGCCTATGGGGCAGGAGGGAGAAAGTTCTGGAGGGATGAAGCGTGACAAGTGTGGAATGCCTGCTGTGTTACGGAAGCAGAGAAAAGTGGGTGGAGTTGCGTGTGTGTGTGTGTGTGTGTGTGTCTGAAACAAAAGTATACATTTTCCGAGAATGGCGTTTGATCAGTGTAGCTGGGCTGCTGTGTCTTATGGCGAGCTGCTTGTCTATGAATAAGAAAGCATCAAAAGCATTTGGCTTAAGCTCCTGATATTTGTACTTTGTGCCTTCTTCCCTAGAAGGGCATTCCATTATGATGTTTCCAAGTCAGGGGCTTTTATCTGTCTGTCAGTTTAGGTTGTTTGTTGTGTTTGTTTGTTTGTTTTTTAAAAGTAAACCCTGACCAGGTTTTGCTGACTCGGAAGTGGCGGGGGGGGGGGGGGAGGCAGCGGGGAGTGGAAAGAGTGGAAGAAGGACTGGAGAGGGGGAAATCCCTTTGCCAATGATGCCTATTCTATTCTAGTGCATTTCCGCATCGTCACCCTGAACAGCAGCTTTCTTCCCGTGAATGACAAGGTGAGAATTCAGAGAGGGAAGGGGAGAGGGGTAGGGCAGACTGAGATAGAGCAGGGAGAAGGAGAAGAGGTTCTTCCTAAGAGCGTGATGAGGTGAAGTCCTCTGAGGAGCAGAATGCTTGTGCTAGCCTCAGGGCACAGGTCGAAAGCCTGCCAGTCCCCAGCAGCTTAAAAACAGCTAGAGGTGCCAGTTCTTAAGCTGATAGCTGCGAACATCAGTTAGGTTAATATGCCTGAGACGTGCTTGTATCCACTGCCCGTTTTAAATGTTTTCCATGTTATTTTATTTTTTATTTTTTAAAAATTTTTGAGAGAGAGAGAGCATGCGAGTGCCCATGGGGGAGAGCGGCGGGGTGGGAGGGAGAGAGAGAGAGAGAGAGGGAGAGACTTCCAAGAATCTCAGGCTCATGACCTGAGCCCAAATCAAGTGATGGATGTTCAATTGACTGAGCCCCCCCAGGAGCCCCTCCACTGTCGTTTTAAGAGTTTCTACAGGGGTGCTGGGTGGCTCAGTAGGTTGAGCGTCTGACTCGATTTCGGCTCAGGTCATGATTCCAGGGTTGTGGGATCGAGCCTCACATCAGGCTCCGTGCTGATGGTGGAGACTGCTTGGGATTCTCTCTCTTTGTCTCTTTCTGCCCGCCCTCCCCCCCCCACCCTTGTTCGCGTGTGTGCATGCACACTCTCTCTTCCTCTCTCAAATATAAACAAACAAACAAACAAACAAATAAATAAATAACATAGAAGAGTTTTTGAAAACTTCAAGATTTTCTCTCCAGGAGTGATACCACATGACTTTGCAGTTCAAAAATTAGAAATAATTCAGGAGGGGACGCCTGAGTGGCTCAGGCGGTTGAGCATCTGACTGAGGCTCAGGTAGTGATCTCATGGTTCGTGGGTATGAGCCCTACATCGGGCTCTGTGCTGACAGCTCAGAGCCTGAAGCCTCTTCAGATTCTGTGTCTCCCTCTCTCTCTGCCTCTCCCCCGCTTGCGCTCTGTCTCTCTCTGTCTCTGTCATATAAACACTGGAAACAAAAAGAAATAATTCAGGAGTATTCCTAACAAAAATTAGAAATAAGAATATCCAATCCCACCATCTTTTTTTTTTTTTTTTTTTTTTTTTTACTACAAGGCAAGGTGATTTATAAAGTAGGCAATTCTCCTAAGGCTACATTACATGCCTAAGGTAAAAAAATGTGGTAACACTTGGCAATTACTTAAAGGTTCCTTAAACAACTCAGTCCCTGGAATCATAAGCCTTTTGATAGGTTTGATCTCAATTTAGGGCTTGTGTCATTTTTATATTTCTGAAACACTTACCTCACCTCTCAGACATTTCTGCTGCCTTCTTTGCCCTTCGTTCACAGCCCATGATACATGATGTGTCATGAAGCTTTTAAAGATAATCATAGGGCAGCATTATTGTTATTTCCATCTCCCCTTCTCAGAGTTTCTTTCCTCTCCGTGCATTTCATTTTTAGGCTGTTTTCAATTTTTTTATTTTTTAATTTTTAATTAAAAAAATTGTTTTTCACTTATATCCAAGTTAGTTAGCATATAGTGCAACAATGATTTCAGGAGTAGATTCCTTAATGCCCTTTACCCATTGAGACCATCCCCCCACCCACAACCCCTCCAGTAACCCTCTGTTTGTCCTCCATATTCAAGAGTCTCTTCTGTTTTGTCCCCCTCCCTGTTTTTATATGATTTTTGTTTCCCTTCCCTTGTGTTCATCTGTTTTGTATCTTAAAGTCCTCAAATGAGTGAAGCCATATGATATTTGTCTTTCTCTAATTTCCCTTAGCATAATGCCCTCCAGTTCCGTCCACGTAGTTGCAAATGGCAAGATTTCATTCTTTTTGATGGCTGAGTAATACTCCATTGTATATATTTATCACATCTTCTTTATCCATTCATCCATCCATGGACATTTGGGCTCTTTCCAGACTTTGGCTATTGTTGATAGTGCTGCTATAAACATGGGGGTGCATGTACCCCTTTGAAACAGCACCCCTGTATCCCTTGGATAAATCCCTAGTAGTGCAATTGCTGGGTTGTAGAAGCTATGAGCTTCTTGATGAGTAGCTTCCTCTGCCATTACTTTCTTTCCCAATTTGGAATTCTTTTTAGCTTCTCCTTCCTGTCACCTGTATCCTTTCTGTATCAATCGGGTTTAATATTGACTAGTTATTTCTTAACAGACTGTTAATTCCAGAGCGGAGAGGAAAGGCTAGGGGAAAATGTGACCACAGCCAAGTATTATTTTAGACTCCACTGGCCCCTGAAGGTGCCTGAAGGTTAAGGGTCCCATTAACTACCCTTCTTCTATTATCTCTCCTCTGCTCAAATTAGACCCCATTACTGAGAGTTGTTCTGATTTCCATAGTTATTCTCTCTTTCAATCTTAAAATTACTCCTTCTCCCCTACACCATTTCTTTAGCCAGCCCCCTACTCCAAGTTCCAAATTTGAAACTCCTGTTTGAAACACTGAAATCAACTAAAGGAATTTTACTAAGAAACTGAGGGACAAAAATTGTGAAGTTAAGCGACTGAAGTATACTTGAGATTAACCGAGCCTATCTACTTTGGTGGCAACACCCATTTATCCAGAAACCTCAGCCTACTTCCAGGTGGAAACGCTGTCTTCTTACTTGAACACTTGTTGTTTTCCAGAGCCTGCTTCTAAATAATTGGTGCTCTTCCCACCTCTTGACTCTCCGTGTGAGGAAAGTACTTTGTTATCTGAGAAGTGTTCTTTTTCTCTAATTTTTAGCCATCCATAGTAATCTCATTTTTGTCTCCTTATTGTCTGTATAGCTCTGGTTTGTGAAAGTCTCGAGCCTCTCCTTTGACCCCGAGGGGGAATGGAATGTGCCACCTCAAAATGGGCCACAGTGGCATGTGGATTGTTTTGAACTGCGGGTAATCAAGAGCCAGCATACTCAGGAAACATTTTTTTTTTACCTCTCTCTTAACTGACTTAGAGAACTGAAATAGGAGGCCTGGCCCAGTTACCAGATATAACTTTTTTTATCTAAAGGATTTATCTGGGGGCACCTCGGTGGCTCAGTCGGTTGAGCGTGTCGACTCTTGATTTCGGTACAGGTCATGATCCCAGGGTCATGGAATCGAGCCCCAAGTCGGGCTCCATATTGAGCCTGGAGACTGCTTAAGATTCTCTCTCTGTCTCCTTCTGCCCCTCTCCCCCTGCTCCTGTGCTGTCTCACGCGTGTTCTCTCTCTCTCTCTTTCAAAAAAAAAAAAAATTTATCTACATGGTAAGGCAAAGATTTGATTACCAACCATTTGTTCTTCTGCTCTCCCTGTGACTTGCCCGGTGTCCCTTTGAAACCCCAGGCACCTTTGCCATTCCTTAGCTCAGGATGGTACACAAGCCTCAATCGCCTGACTGCCTTGGGGTCTCATTGTCTTTGTGGGGCTCCCAAATGCCAGTAATCAAATGTTTTTCTCCTGCTAATCTGTCTTTGGATTACTAGACTAGCCAAAGAAACTAGAAGGGGGAAATTTTTCTGTCCCTCTAATCCTTACCTCTCATTTTTTTGGTTTTTCTGAAGAACTGCCATGATCCTTGATATCCAGGCTGACAGCTGCCTTGACATGACGTGGTGCTTGGCCCAAGAATCAAAGGCAAACACCACCTTGACTTCATTTCCGTTTCCTTCCGAGTGAGATGCAGACCTTGAACCCTCTCTGAGACCGCACATCTAAATTCCAGCTTTCAATCCCATTTAGTTTTTAAGTGTATGTAATACTACTTGGAATGCCCTGAACTTAATAGGTGTGCAGTCTTTAATCAGAGTTTTAATTGCATTAACGTTCATGTATGTATGTATGTATTTCGCATTTATTGATTTTGAGAAATGTACGAGCACATGAGCAGGGGAGGTGCAGAGAGAGAGAGGGAGAGAGAGAATCCCAGGCAGGCTCCACGCTCAGCACGGAGCCCGACTCTGGGCTTGACCCTAGGATCCTGTGATCACGACCTGGTGGAAATCACGAGCCGGATGCTCAACCGAATGAGCCACGCAGGCGCCCCTGCATGTATCTCTTAAAAAGCATATCTCAGGGGCACCTGGCTGGCTCAGTCTGTAGGTCATGCGACTCTTGATCTCGGGGATGTGAGTTTGAGCCCCATGATGAGTGTACAGATTGCTTGAAATCGTTAGGGGTGCCTGTGTGGCTCGACTGCTTAAGCGTCCGACTCTTGATTTTGGATCGGGTCATGATCTCACAGTTGGTGAGATCGAGCCCCATGTCCAGCTCTGCACTGACAAGGCAGAGTGTGCTTGGGATTCTCTCTCTCCCTCTCTCGCTGCCCCTTTCCCCTGTGTGTGCGCGTGCGCACACACACTCTCTCTCAAAATAACTAAATAAACCATAAAAAAATTTTTTTTTAATCTTAAAAAAAAAGAAAAAGTACATCTTAAATAATCATGATCTCATTATCAAACCTAAGGAAATTAATAAGAATCATTTACTATCATGTAACACCTGTCTTAAGTTAGGTTTTTTTTCAAATGGCTGATTTTTTTTTTTTCAAACTAGGATCTGATTAAATTCATGCATTACATTTGATTGTTATATCTTTCAAATCTTTCATAATTTAAAATAATCTTATTTTTTCATTGTCGCCTTATATATTTTTTAGGAGAGAGAGCGAGAGACGTGATCAGGCTAAATGACTTGTAGAATGTCCCCATTCCAGAAAATGACATTGACTTTTGAGGAAGCCTAGTTGTCTTATAGAATATTCAACGTTCTTTCTTTATTTTTTATTAAAAAAAAATTTTTTTTAACATTTATTTATTTTTGAGACAGAGAGAGAGAGCATGAACAGGGGAGGGTCAGAGAAAGAGGGAGGCACAGAATCTGAAACAGGCTCCAGGCTCTGAGCTGTCAGCACAGAGCCCAACGCGGGGCTCGAACTCACGGACCGCGAGATCATGACCCGAGCCGAAGTCGGACGCTTAACCGACTGAGCCACCCAGGCGCCCCTCAATGTTCTTTTTTTAAAAAAACTGTTTATTTATTTATTGTGAGAGACAATGAGAGGGGCAGAGAGAGGGGGAGAAAGAGAATCCCAAGCAGTCTCCATGCCCAACACAGGACTCTGATCCCCACCAACCGTGAGATCATGACCTGAGCCGAAACCAAGGGTCAGACCCTCACCTGACTGAGCCGCCCACGTGCTCCAAAATATCTGACATTCTTCATTCGTCTGATTATGTCTTTCTTTGTAGTCTAACTTGCTCCCCTATGTTCTGGAGGTAGTTCTGAGGTCTTCATTAGATTTAAACTGAACCTTTTTGGCTAAAATATTTATCAGGAAATGCTGTGAACACCCAATGTATCTCTTCAGAAGATACCTAATGTCAGATTGTCCCGTTATTAGTGATGATGAGTTTGATTACTTATTTAAGGTGGTGATAGCCTAATTTCTCCAGGTAAACGTATGTCTTCTGTTTAAAATTTTTAAAATTTTATTTATTTATTTATTTATTTATTTATTTATTTAAATGTGAGCTCCATGCCCAACCTGTGGCTTGAATTCATGACCTCAAGGTCAAGAGTCACATGCTATACTGACCGAGCCAGCCAGGCACCCCTGTCTTTTTTTTTTTTTTTTTTAATTAGCAAGTAATTTTGGTGACACTTTGACACTTAGCCCAATAACCCGTTCACCATGAACTTAGTGGTTTTAGCATCCATTTTCTTGAAGAAACTATACATGGTCCTTTGATGGAACTCTTTTAAACAAAGTATTTTTTAGCGGTATCTGGGTGAGTCAATTGGTTAAGCGGCTGACTTCAGGTCATGATCTTGCGGTTCCTGGGTTTGAGCCCCACATCAGGCTCTCTGCCGTCAGCACGGAGCCTGCTTCAGATCCTCTGCCTTCCTCTCTCTCTGCCCCTCCCCTGCTCATGCTGTCTTTCTCATTCTCTTTCTCTCTCTCTCTCAAAAATAAATAAACCATTAAAAGAGTTTTTTTTAATGGTTTATTTATTTTTGAGACAGAGCATGAGCAGGGGAGGGGCAGAGACAGAGCGAGACACAGAATCGGAAGCAGGCTCCAGGCTCTGAGCTGTCAGCATGGCGGAGCCTGATGTGGGGCTCGAACTCACAAACAGCGAGATCATGACCTGAGCCGAAGTCCGACGCTCAACCGACTGAGCCACCCAGGCGCCCCAACATTAAACATTTTTTTTAGCAAAGCATTAAAAAAAATTTTTTTTCAATGTTTATTTTTGAGAAACAGAGAGAGACAGAGCATGGGCAGGGGAGGGGCAGAGAGAGAGAGGGAGACACAGAATCTGAAGCAGGCTCCAGGCTCCCAGCTGTCAGCACAGAGCCTGACGCGGGGCTCGAACTCTTGAACCATGAGATTATGACCTGAGCCAGAGTCTGCACTTAACTGACTGAGCCACCCAGGCGCCCCCTCGTGAAACTTTTGCTTTCGGCCCATCCTTATTGCGTATCCTGCTTTAACCCACGTTGTCTGGTTTTCTTTTTCAGTACTCCATGGTGGAACTGCAGGTAGGTAGACGTTTCCTTTCCTTTTCTGTCAGCTGTGGAAAAGGGGAGATGATTTCGGTGCTCAACCCCGAGGCCAGAAACCACTCTGAGATGTTGGCCCAGTGCCCAAGATGGAGTCCGCGGCCCAGCACCCACAATTCCCCGCAAGCCATGCCTGCTCTCTGGCCTGTGCTCTCCCACCCTCTCAGGCCTGAACCTCTGTAGTTAAGGACACACTGCCCTGCGGCCACCGGCCTTCCCATTCTGATTCCCGTGACTTCTCTGCTCCGTGCGAGTTCCACCGGGCTCAGTTCTGTACTCCTCTTGTTGTCATGGCCGTTCTTGTAGACGCTCAGCAGTTGGCTATGACGTGAATACCTGTGGGCAGTGCCGAGAAGGACAGGGACCAGAAAGTTGGAATAGCTCATGGCATCACCTCCATTGTTCTGTTACCTTATCTGTCAGGTAGCTTACGATAAATTCCCTCAGCATTACCCCTACATAGGCACCGAGAACAAACAACTCTCTGTAAAGGCCATCCTAAAGCCCACTTTCTGAAACTGACAATAACACCTTAGAGGGCTCGATCTGACTCTTTGAATCCACAAGGATGCTTTTCTTCCCCAGTGGGGTCCGGCCCTATAGGAAAATTTATTTAGCAACAAGAAAACTACAAATGAAAACTTAGCCACAAAGAAAATTATGAGTGAAACAGGGGGCCCCTCTTCCTGGACGCAGACCACGGAGGTCATGAATCCCAGGGAGTGGGATTCTTTACCTGCGCTCTGTGTCTTTAGCTGCTTTTTGTAGCGCAGAGCGAGAGACGGGCAGGTACGTCATGAAGTTTCTTTTTAATGAACGCAGGACCCAAATAGCAACAGGATTGCCCAGTGGCTGGAAGTGATGCCTGAGCAAGGCATTGCGGACCTGTCCTTCCAACTGGCCCCAGAGGCGACGCTGGGCACCTATACCATGGCAGTGGCTGGGGGCAAGACCTTTGGCACCTTCCTTGTGGAAGAATATGGTAGGTGGGAGAATCAGCAGGTCAGAGCGTTGGACAGAATCTTACCCCCAAGTCAGCAAAGGTACAGTAAAATATACTACGGGGAGGGATTCTTGATTCGTTTTTGAATCCTGGCTAAGCCACCTAATAACGTTAGGAGCATTTTTGCCTTGCTCGTCCCCTCCCTTAACTTGATTCATTTAATTATCACTGTTTCTATATCCCTCTGTCTACTGTCGGTAGGGGTCAAATCCTTTTTCTTGCCCATTTTTGTTTCCACTCTCCCCAGTGCTGCCTAAGTTTCAGGTGGATGTGGTGGAACCCAAGCAGTTATCGACCGTGGAGGAGTCCTTCTTAGTGAAAATTTGTTGTAGGTGAGACTAAAGCTCTGGATCTGGTGGAGATTACGGCTATACGGAGAAGAGTGACAGGGGAGAGTGGTTATGGAGGCGGTGGTTAAGACTCGAGACATTTTATGCGGTCCAGAGCCGTGACTTCTCCCAGAACACATTTTCTTTTTTTGTTTTGTTTTTTTTTTTTGGGGGGGGGGTTGGGTTTTTTGTGTTTTGTTTTAGAAAGAGAGAGAGCGAGAGGGCACTCAAGCGGGGGAGGGGGGAGGAGACAGAGAGAGAGAGAGAGAGAGGGAGAGACTCTTAACCAGGGTCCACAGTCCACGCTCAGCACAGTGTCTGACATGGGGTTCGATCCCATGACCCTGGGATCGTGATCTGAGCTGAAATCAAGAGTTGGACAGTCAACCGGCTGAGCTACCCAGGTGCCCCTACATTTTTTTTCCCTTATTTATTTATTTATTTTTGAGGGAGAAAGTGTGCGTGAGCGGGGGGGGGGGGGCAGAGAGAGAGAGAGAGAGAGAGGGAGGCAGACGATCCAAAGCAGGTTCAGCCCTGTCAGCAGCCAGTAAGCCCACCGTGGGACTCAGACTCACGAACGGTGAGATCATGACCTGAGCGGAAGTCAGACGCTCCACTGACTATGCCACCCAGGTGCCCCTCAGCATTATTAGTTAGCGTCCGCTTTGTGCGGAACACAACAGTGAATCCGATGAGAAATCGGGGTAAGGAGAAAGAAAAGCATCGATCTCGGTCCTTCGGATGGTATTTGTTGTGTGGTGGCCGACACCCTAAGGCTTTGGGTAAAGCAGGGAAGTGGACCAGACTAGTGAAGGGTAGGACAGTCAGTGCTTCCAGAGGCTGGAGTACGGAAAAGAAGGAAAAGTGGTGTCTCGGAAGAGGAGGGCTGGATCTCAAGTGGAATCTCCCAACTCTGACTTGTCGTGCTTCTCTGGGTTAGGTACACCTACGGAAAGCCCATGCGAGGGGCAGCACAGGTATCCGTGTGTCAAAAGGCGTATACTCACCATTTTCCAGAGGCAGAATGGGAACAGCTACCCGACAGATGCAAGAACCTTTCTGGACAGGTGAGTAAAGGGGATGTAGCAAGGGAAACTTATTCCTGTGTCCGAAAGTAACTAAGCACCAATATACCAATATAGAAAAGTAGTAAAAACCCCAGAGCAGGAACCTTTTCACACAATCGTCGTCCCAGTTCCAAAGCCCAAGGCAGTCTTCTTTATTCTAAACAGGCGAAGTCTTTTAGAATCTGCCCTGGAGTCGAGAAATTACGCTAAATCCTTGCGAGGCACAATTTTCCTGCCCTGCAGTTGGTTCTTTCTCCCCCTTCTCCGATCTTGGAGCTTCAACGTTGCTTCATGATTATCTGTGTCGGAGGAGAGTTTTTCTGTCTTAAACGTGGCGAAACTAAAGTATGGAGATCAGAATTTCTGTCTACGGTATATTGTCAAGTGGGAGTAGAAGTTAGGTGATTCATCCTCCCTTTCTCTCTCCCTGATTGCCTCACTAGACTGACAAGTCAGGATGCTTCTCAGCTTCCGTGGATATGTCCACCTTCAACCTCACTGGTTACACGTACAGCCACAGCATCAATATTGTGGCTACCGTGGCGGAGGAAGGAACAGGTAAGTTGGACACGCCTGCCTTCATTAAGAAAAGAGACAGGAGGGGCGCCTGGGTGGCGCAGTCGGTTAAGCGTCCGACTTCAGCCAGGTCACGATCTCGCGGTCCGTCGGTTCGAGCCCCGCGTCGGGCTCTGGGCTGATGGCTCGGAGCCTGGAGCCTGCTTCCGATTCTGTGTCTCCCTCTCTCTCTGCCCCTCCCCCGTTCGTGCTCTGTCTCTCTCTGTCCCAAAAATAAATAAACGTTGAAAAAAAAAATTTAAAAAAAAAAAAAAGAAGAGACAGGAGAGGGGCTGTCCTAGGAACAGACCCATCGAGAGGGCTCAAGACCTACCCTCATTAGCGTTCGGGGACGAGTCTGTTCCTAGTTCACCGTCAAAGGGAAATGCCGGATTCCAATCTGTCACTCACTACCTATTTTCCCCAAAAGTTTGGGGAGGAGGAGTTCATTTGGATCTTTGGCTGGAAATATGTTCGGTTTCATACGTCCAAGGTGGCACTGTCCTTTCAGGGATTTTACGTTACACTAACACCAGGTGTTTAGGTCATCATACGTCTGATTTCCCTCTTCAGGAGCAGAGGCCAATACCACTCAGGATATCTACATTTCTTCAGAAATGGGATCGATAACCTTTGAAGACACCAAAAATTTTTATTACCCCAATTTCCCCTTCACTGGGAAGGTATGTTGAAACCTGTCTCTACACCCAAAAGGTGCTTAACCATCCGCTGTTGCCTTCTTCCTGGAGACGTATAATAATAGCTCATTTAACATTTTTTTCTCAGTCCTTTACGTGTATTCGCCTGTCTAATCCTTACAACGATCCAATGAGGTAGACACTATTATTGGCCCCGTGTTACCTACCAATGAGGAGACTGAGGCACAGAGAGGTTAAATGATTTTCCAAAAGTTATACAGCTAGTAAGTGGCACCTAGGATCAAACCCAGGCAGACTGCGTCCAGAGTATATAGTCTTAATTCCTTGGGTTGTGCTGCCTTTAGTCTCCCATGAGATGTGCCTTGAATATTAATGTGACTTCGTTGCCTTTCCCAGTGCCCGGGACTCGTACTCTAATGTCCAAATCTTTGAATTTTAGACCTGCACGGTATCTGGAGAAATCATCTAGTCTGGCTCCTCATCTAAGCAAGATTAAACGTGCCTTAACAGGGAGCCAATTATCGCTCCTTAAGCAGTTTCTTCAGAGATTTAAAAATTTCCTTTGTTGGAGTCTTCTTTCTGATACTTAACAATCTGTCCGTCTCTCCAGTTTATCTTTGTTAACGTCCCAAACAGTCGTTCAGCACAATAATGTAGCATACTTTTAGATCTATTTAGATCAATCCTTAGCCATCTTGTCTCTAGACCAAGGGTAGATCCAGATTCTCTGGGAGCCTATGGATTATAAATTTGGGAGTGGAAGGGGATTCTCTCTCTAAAAAAGAAAAAAAAAATAATAATAATGTACAGAGAGGGGCGCCTGGGTGGCTCGGTCGGTTAAGCGTCCGACTTCGGCTCAGGTCATGATCTCACGGTCCGTGAGTTCGAGCCCCGCGTCGGGCTGTGTGCTGACAGCTCAGAGCCTGGAGCCTGTTTCAGATTCTGTGTCTCCCTCTCTCTGACCCTCCCCTGTTCATGCTCTGTCTCTCTCTGTCTCAAAAATAAATAAACGTTAAAAAAAAAATAAAAAAAAAAATAATGTACAGAGAGCCTTGGAGGGGGGGAACCTGTGTAAATGAAGGGTCCTGAAGCTTCATTAGCTACGTGACAAATCTACTCCTGCTCCAGGCTGAGCTGCTTCTGTTTGCTTCTCACTTCCCCACAGATGTCAGGTTCCAATGCTTGAATCGCACCTACTTGTTTCTGGACTGTTTCGTGAAATGTATTCTTAGAGTTTCTTTTCTCACCTCACTTCACCTCATACTTGAACCGACTCCAGACCTAACCCTAACTCATGCCCTCATAACCTTCATCCTTTAGATAAGAGTTAGGGGCCATGACGGCTCCCCCCTCAAGAATCATTCAGTATTTCTGGTGATTTCTGGCATAAATGGAACCACCAACCAGACCCTAACTACTGACAACGATGGCCTTGCTCCCTTCGAGCTGGATACAGTCAGTTGGAATGGGAGAGATATTTCTCTGGAGGTAAGCACCGAAGAGGACACGCTTTCCGGTAAGGCTTCCCTGAAGGAAAACCTCAAACTTTTCCAGTTCTCTCCCCTCCTCCCTCATTTGTCATTCTGTCAGCATCATTCACCAGTCCTGCTTCCCAGTTGACAAAAACTTTTGTTGGTCTTTAATATCAACCGAATAAATTTTCCTTCAGGTAAGCAATGTTATTTCTACTAATTCATTGTACGACTTATCCTCATCTCTATTTGATCCCATATTTAAAATCAGAGTAGGGGGGGCGCCTGGGTGGCTCAGTCGGTTAAGCGTCCGACTTCGGCTCAGGTCATGATCTCACAGTCCGTGAGTTCGAGCCCTGCGTCGGGCTCTGTGCTGACAGCTTGGAGCCTGGGGCCTGTTTCGGATTCTGTGTCTCCCTCTCTCTGCCCTCCCCTATTCATGCTCTGTCTCTCTCTGTCTCAAAAATAAATAAACGTTAAAATCAGAGTAGGGAGAGGGCACCTGGGTGGCTCAGTTGGTTGAGCGTCCAAATTCGGCTCGGGTCACGATCTCGAGGTTTGTGAGTTCGAACCCCGCGTCGGGCTGTCTGCTGTCAGTGTAGAGCCCGCTTCAGATCCTTTGTCCCCTTCTCTCTCTCTCTCTCTCTCTCTGCCCCTCCCCTGCTTGCTATCTCTCTCTCAATAATAAATAAACATGAAAAAATAAATAAAATAAAAGTAGAGTAGGGAGGACAAGATAATTCAGAGTCATTTTCTTCCCTCTATGTCCCTCCCTCCACCGGCTCTGGGGCCATTACTCATAAACATGGCAAAGAAGGAAACTCTGTGTTTGGATAACTTCCAGGGAAGGCAACTCATACCAGTTATCAGCTGTAACACAATGCTGCTCAACAAACAACCACAAAACTTTAGTATTATACAACCACAAGTGTGTCCTTCTGGGGGACTTCTTGTCCCTCTGGGGTAGTCAGGCAGCTCTGCTGGTCTTGGGGGGGGGGGGTGGTTCTTACATGCTGTGGCTCAACCGGCTGATGAAGGCCAGGCTCGCACGTCCCAGCAAACTAGTTCGGGTACATTCTTACAGCCACGACTGGGAGCAAGAGCAAAGGTCGACACCCAAGGGCTCTTCCAAGCCTCTCCCTCTCTTGCATATGCTCACATCCCGTTCCCCGACAAGTCACATGGTGGGTCTGCAGTTAGACTAACAGGGCAACACAAGACTACGTTGCAGAGGGCATTAATACCGGAGGGATGGATTGGGCCCATTAGTGCCATCATTCACCATGCTGCTTAAGCAAACACATACAATTTGTGTGGTGGCTCATTTAAGTAATTGTTTATATAAGGCCTCACTCAGTCACTCTACTTAGAAATAATCTTCATTTTTTCCCCCTCTTTTTTTTTTTTTTTAATTTTTATGTGAATTCTAGCTAGTTAACATACAGTACAATATTGGTTTCAGGAGTAGAGTTTAGTGATTCATCACTTACAGACAATGCCCAGTGCTCATCCCAGCAAGTGCTCTCCTCAATGCCCATCATCCATTTAGCCTATCCTCTACTCACCTCCCTCCATCAACCCTCAGTTTGCTCCCTGTTGTTAAGAAGCTTTTATGGTTTGGGGCCCCCAGGTGGCTCAGTCGGTTAAGCGTCCGACTTTGGCTCAGGTCCTGATCTCACAGTTCGTGGGTTTGAGCCCCACGTCTGTCTCTGTGCTGACAGCTCGGAGCCTGGAGCCTGCTTCGGATTCTGTGTCTCCCTCTCTCTCTGCCCCACCCCCACTTGCACTCTGCCTCTGTCTCTCTGAAAAATAAATAAACATTTAAAAAAATTAAAAAAAAAAAGAAACTCTTATGGTTTGTTTCCCTCTCTCTCTCTTTTTTCCTTCCCCGCCTTCTCATATGTTCATCTCTTTCGTTCCTTAATAGAAATGATTATTTAAAAAAAATTTTTTTAACGTTTATTTATTTATTTAAAAAAAAATTTTTTAACGTTTATTTATTTTTGAGACAGAGAGAGACAGAGCATGAACAGGGGAGGGTCAGAGAGAGGGAGACACAGAATCTGAAACAGGCTCCAGGCTCTGAGCTGTCAGCACAGAGCCCGACTCGGGGCTCGAACTCACGGACCGTGAGATCATGACCTGAGCCGAAGTTGGCCGCTTAACCGACCGAGCCACCCAGGCGCCCTTAGAAATGATTATTTTTAACCTTACTATCCTTTACACCTGGTTTTCTTATCCCTAGGATGTATTCTTTGATTTCTGTGTAATCTTAGTCATGCTTATCTACATCTCTTGCATCAGTCCGTGAAGGTTTATCACCCACAATTGAGCATCACTTGAAAACTATAATTTCACTCGTCTACATACCAAAGTGCTGCTGCACATAACCACTGTTACGGATTCCTCAATCATCCTTAGCTGGACCTCTAGTAAAACATCCACAGGCCATTCTTAGGCAGTGAAGATTTGAGAGAGATGGTTTTGAAAACCATAAGAAGTCCATGGGGTTACTATGGTGGGGGCTTGTGTTAAAAGCCTTTTTCTTTCTCTTTTCTTAGGGCAGATTCCAAATGGAAGATCTGGTATATAAGCCAGAACAGGTGCCTCATTACTACCAGAACGACTATCTGCGCCTGCAGCCCTTCTACAACACAACTCGTAGCTTCCTTGGCATCCACCAGCCAAACGGAGTCTTGGCGTGTGGCCAGCCCCAGGAAGTGCTGGTGGATTATTACATTGATCCCGCTGATGCGATCCCGTGCCCAGGAAGTCATCTTCTCCTACTATGTGAAGACAGGGCAATGAGGGCTGGGGAAATTGCACGAGGGGAATGAAAGGAAATGAGGAGAGTGAGACGGAGAGGGTTGATTTATGTCTAGAGTACACAGTGCCCGTCACGTGGGGAAATTTCAAAATGTTTAGAGCCGTGTTTAAAAAAATGAAAAGAATAGGTCACACTAATTTAAAAAATACATTTTAGGGGTACCTGGCTGGCTCAGTCAGGGGAAGAGGCAGCTCTTGCTCTTAGGGTCATGAGTTCAAGCCCCACACTGGGTGTAGAGATTATATATATATAAAATATTATGTAGAGTGTGTATGAAGATATGTAGGATACATATATATACACACGATACAGAAGAGACAAGAACAGTAGATAAGGATAGAGAGGAAAAAGAGAGAAGAAAAAGAGAAACAGAAATCGAGGGGAGGAGAGAGAGAGAAGAGGAGAGAATAGAGAGGGAGAGCGAGGGAGAGGAGAGAGAAGAGAGGAGGAAGAGGGAGGAGAGAGAGGAGAGGAGAGGAGAGGAGAGAGAAGGAGAGGGGAGAGAGAGACGAGAGAGAAGGAGAGGAGAGGAAGGAGAGAAGAGGAGGAGGAGAGAGAAGGAGAGAGGAAGAGGGAGGGAGAGATTTGAGATATAATAGAGAAATATATTACATATATTATACAAATAATATAATATATATTATAGGTTGATATGAGATATCATTATATTATTATAGATTTATCTATATATTATAAAATATAATATATAATATATATTATATTATATTATATATAATATATATAAATATATATATACATGTATATTATATATTATGTATATGTGGTATATAGTATATATGTATATTATGTATATAATAATAATACATGTAATTATACATAATATATAATGCATACATATATGTGTAATAATACATATATGTATATATACACATATATACATAATATATAATCATACATATATGTATAATAATACATATATGCATATATACACATATATACATAATATATAATACATACATATATGTATAATAATACATATCTATATGTGTATATATACACACATATAGATATAATATATAATACATACATATATGTACGTATATATGTGTATATACACACATATGTATATATACACACACATATACACACGTATATACACGTATATATGTATAAGTTTAACCCAGTGTATCCAACATATGATCGTGTCAACCTGAAATCAACACCAAAATTATTAATAGATATTTTACACTTCTTGTTTCAGCTGAGTTTCAAGTCTCTGAAACTCAAAGTGTGTATTTTCTAGTAGCCACCTTTCAAGGGCTCCAGCAGTCACATGTGGCTCGTGGCTACTGTATTGCAGTGTCAGTGTAAAGGATGGGGGTGGATGTGAAAAAAAAGAGATTTTAGAAAGGAGCCCAGGGAAACTGGGAAGATAAAACGAAGAATTAAGGAGAACACATTGCTGGTCAGGGCTGAATGGGAGCTGGGTGCGTGAATGGGGGAGAGGGTGCGGAGGGGCTGGGACTCAGAACAAATTTCATTCTGTGATTCATTGGTCAGTAATTTAAAAATAGATGATAAAGGTTAAAATTAACATTGATAGCAGCTTTGTGGTGTGAGTAAAATCACAACTTGTGGCTTGATAAGCGGCTTTACTGGTCACCTTGGTGATAGCGGGGAGTTAGATTTGTGTAAAGCCCGGGTTTGCCGGGGCCCAGAGTCTCTATTCTCTTATCACCCTCTCCAAGTTTCTGAGGGATTTTCTCCCCATTGATTCATTTCAGTGTCCTCGCGCAGAAACAATCATCCTGACCAAACAGGATGAGGAGGGGTAGACAACATAAGGAGTCAGAGTGCTAACACGGGCACTGTCTTCGGGACAGGAGTGTGGGGACAGCCGGGGGGCGGGTGGATGGGCTGATCAGTGTGGAAGGGCTGAGGGCCAGCTGAGAGTCTGAAGAGCCGGCCCTAGAGCCCTTGACTGCAGTCTGAGCTGACAGCCTGCTTAGAAACAGTTTCACTGAATTTGGTTTCAAGTGAGTGAACAGGGAGAGTTCGACGAGGGGATTTCTCCCCCAAAGAGTCAAATGTCAGAAGGGCTCAAGGCAGTTTAAAGTGCACTCGTTTCCATTGAATTCTGAATCAAGCGATTAAAAAAAAAGTTATGAAGACGGATGGATTTTGGGTTAACTTCATGTTACAAGGAGTATAAGAGAATCAAACCTGGAGACCCTCAAGAATCGGTGGACAGCTCTCTATTGTGAAGAATGGCTTCTGTTCCGTTTGGCCCCGAAGTAATGATGACCTGTGTCTCCTCCCATCCTTGGCCGTGGTTCTCGGGAGCGCCTCCAAGAGGTCATCAAGGCTCATGGTGCCATCCGACATTTGACAAACTGACGGATGCGGCATGAAGCACTGAGCCAGGCTCTGGAACTAAGAAAGGAGACTTTCCTTATGCAGAGAGGCAGGGATGCCCCACAAGTAGGGTCCCATAACTTCTGTGCGGTTGATGATTTTTTTTTTCTTTTCTCTTTTTTAGGTAGTGGGGAAAGGGCGTTTGGAGATAGAGGGGCAGAAACACCTGAATTCTGAGAAGGAAGGTGAGTGTTTAGGCTTCCACTGAAAGATGAAAGGATATCTTCAACTTCCAGGAAGCTCTTGTTATCCCAGAAGCAACAGAGAAGAAGCAATGAGAGAATACCACTGATCACCACAGAGCAGGAGAATGGGGGGGCCGCAGCTAGGGCAATGAGAGGCGTAGACTTGCGGTTGGAGGTCATTGGTGGACGAGCGCGCATTCTCATCCCTGTGTATCCCCTCTTCTTTTCCAGGAATGAAAGGCTCCTTCTCCATCTCACTGACCTTCACTTCCAGACTAGCCCCTCATCCTTCTCTGGTGATCTATGCCATTTTTCCCAGCGGAGCGGTTATAGCCGACAAAATTCAGTTCTCAGTAGAGATGTGTTTTGACAATCAGGTAAAATGGCAGTTGAGAAAGGTGAAGAAAAGGTCTGGGCAGAGAGAGAGAGAGAGAGAGAGAGAGATCTTGCGTATGCTGGGGCTGGAGATCAGGCAGGGACAGAGGAATAGGAAGATAATAGGGAGGCGGACGTCATTATCGTATTTATATCTTCAGGATGTTTTGTTGAAATCGCTCTCTTTCTTTTTAGAAAGTCATGCTGGGGAAACTGTGTATTCTACCCAGGGCTTCTTTCTTTTTAGTTTCTGCCTCGTAAACTTTCTGTGTTATTCCGTGCTGTGCTGCTCGCTTTTTCCAGCTGTACCGCAAGGGCACTAGTTCCAAAAGGGCCAGACTTTAAAAAAAAAAAAAAAAAAATCAGTATAAAAGTGAAGGAATGGGCCCCGATGCCAGAACTGGGGCATATTGGCAGATGAGGCAAATTAAGTTGTTTCTCCCCGTCTCCGGGCTGACCTGATCCCCAAGTTATACTTTTCCCTTCCCCAGGTTTCCCTTGACTTCTCACCTTCCCAGCAGCTTCCAGGAGCAGATGTGGAACTACAGCTGCAGGCAGCTCCTGGGTCCCTGTGTGCCGTCCGGGCGGTGGATAAGAGTGTCTCACTGCTGAGGCCAGAGAGAGAGCTGAGCAACAATTCTGTGAGTAGTCTGCTACTGGGGCGGGAAGAGAAGACAGTGTGACTGCATTCGAACAAAAGATGGATTTCAGGGAGTGAGGGAAAGCCTGAGCTTTTCTACCATAAGGTGGTAGAAAAGCTGATGGGAAAACAGAGGTAAACTGATGGCATGAGAAAGGCAGGGCTCATGTGGGCATAGAAGTAGGAAAGATGTAATAGGGGTTAAGGGTGACAGATTATTGAAGAAGGTGAGAAAGAGGGGGGGCCTGGGTGGCTCAGTCGGTTCAGTGTCTGACTCTTGATTTTGGCTCAGGTCATGATCTCGTGGTTCGTGAGTCCGAGCGCCCCGAGCTCTGTGCTGTCAGCACAGAGCCTGCTTGGAATCTTCTCTCTCTCTCTCTCTCTCTCTCTGCCCCTCCCCCGTTCACGACATTTCTCTCTCTCTCAAAATAAAGAAATGAGCTTTAAAAAACCTTTAGAAAATGGTGAAAAAGGGGTCAAAAATGTAAAGGTAGGGGAGATTTTGTGATGCAATAAATACAGGAAGATTTCGGGAGTAACGAAGAGACATAATACGAGGGCGGTGAGCTGTGGCACCACAGTCCGAGAGAAGTTTCTCTACTGATTTCACTGTGTCAACAGTTTATTTCCTTTTCCCTTCCTGTTTCAGATCTATAGGATGTTCTCATTCTGGTATGGTCACTACCCCCATCAGGTGGCTGAATATGATGAGTGTCCAATGTCTGGCTTCTGGAACTCTCCACAAACCCTCTCGGTTATGTGGAGGCCTTGGTTCTCTGAACGTGTGGACCTTTTCCATTTTTTCCAGGTAGATGTTCTTACCCGTTTTGTTCTTGTAGAAACAATGGTGGTGGTGGGTGGAGGAAATTCCTTACCTAAAAAAAGCAGAGAGACTCATGTGGGCACTGAGGGGATAAAACCTTGGAAGAAACTCCTAATATGTGAGGTAGCCTCTCCTGGTCCTTATCCTTGAAGAAGGTACCCAACTGCCCAACTGCATTGGAAGAGGGCCACCGTGAGAGGCTGTGTGCAGCCTCTTTCCATCATTATAAACAATATATGAGTAGAAGTTAAGTACTTTATGAGTCGGAGTTGGGGATGCCGAGGCCTAAGTCTGACCGGAAGTCTCTGAAGTCAGGAACCATGTCTTGTTCATCTTTGTATTCTCTCTAATGACTGATCCTTCATAATACTCAATGTGTTTTTGTTGAATTGACTGAGCCGATATGGTTCCTGCCCTCAGACAGTTCAGGCTAAATCAAATAATAAGGGCACAGTGACTAACGTTTGGAAGAAGCATGAAATATATTTGACAATGAAATAAGTGGATTACTATTCACTGATAAAAAGAAGGATGAGATCTTGTCATTTGCGCCCACATGGGTGGATCTTGAGGGCGTTATGCTCAGTGACATAAGTCAGTCAGAGAAAGACAGATACCATATGATCTCACTTCTATGTGGAACCTAAACGACAGCAACAAGAAGCTCATAGAATAATCTGGTGGCTGTCAGAGGCAGTGGGCATGGGGTGTGCAAAATGAGTAAGGTTGTCAAAAGGCACAGACATCTGGTTTAAAAGAAGTCCTGGGGATGTAACATATAGCATGGCGACCGCATGGCTAGTATTGTATTACATACTTGAAAGTTGCTAAAAGAATAGATCTTGAAAGTTCTCATCGCAAGAAAAAAACATCTTTTTTGTACCTAGGTATGGTGATGGATGTTAACTAGGCTTATTCTGGTGATCATTATGCAGAGTATATATTTAAAAAATTGCAATTTTTTAAATTTCTGGCTGACAGAAGTGAACAAAACTTGGTGGCTGAGTGTTGGGGAATAAACACCTATATCACAGTTAACAGGAAAAGAAGGCTTGGTTCAACCCTTTGAGGATAGACTGCCTAGGCAGTAGCCCACATAGTAAGGGAGGGGACCACTTTAACTCTTCGTCCTCTGGTTTCTTTGGTGCCTATCAGGACATGGGCCTGAAAATACTGTCCAATGCCCAGATTAAGAAGCCAGTAGATTGCAGTCACCAGTCTCTAAAGCACAGCATTGCAGTGGCGGAAGGTAAGCTACCTGTGTAGCTTAAATCATGGAACTCCGGAAGCACACTCTTTGCTTCCTGTTCCTGTTGCCTCCGGTCCGAATGATAATGGCTTGCCGGTCATGGATGCAGGCAGCCAGATCTCTCTCTGGGGAGCACTTTTGAAGCTTGAAGCCCATACCTATTCATCCCCTGGCAAACCTCCTCATCTGTCACTTCCCCCTGATGGCCTTGAGACTAGTCGGTTCCTCGGTACTCCTTCCTCCTTGTCTCTGACTTGTTCTCCGTTTCCCTCTAAATTTCTTGGTCGTAGTTCCTCTGCCTCAGCTTATCGTACAACAGAAGTCTTTTGGGAGAGCCCGGGTGGCTCAATTGGTTAAGCATTCGACTCTTGATATCGGCTCAGGTCATGATCTCAGGGTCGTGGGACTGAGCCTCACCTTGGGCTCCACATTGAACATGGAGCCTGATTGAGATTCTCTCTCTCCCTCTGTCTCTCTTCCCTGCCCCTACTCGCACGTGTGAGAGGTCTCTCTCTCTCTCTCCCAAAAGTCTTCTGTTTTCCCAAATTCCCTTATTCTTGTTCTCCTCAGCAAATTATGGTAATCGTCTAGTGAGTTTTGAATCATCATCATCTTCATCACTTCAGTCAGAGGATCCTCAGATCCGCCAGTATTTCCCAGAGACTTGGCTCTGGGATCTGTTTCCTGTTGGGTAAGTGATGCCTCAAAGATATAGCAAGATTGTACCTTGTGGAGTCAGCAGCGAATTCAGAGTCAGATCATTTTTTTTTTTAATTTTTTGTTTTTTACATGTATTTATTTTTGAGAGACAGAAAGAGACGGAGCACCAGTCAGGGAGGGGCAGAGAGAGAAGGAGACAGAGAATCCAAAGCAGGCTCCAGGCTCTGAGCCATCAGCACAGAGCCCGACACGGAGCTCGAACTCACAAGCCATGAGATCGTGACCTGATCCAAAGTCAGACTGAGCCAACCGTCTGAGCCACCCAGGCACCCCAGAGATAATGTTGTTGTTGTTTTTTTTTTTTTTAAGACATGGATTTACTTATTTATTTTTAAAATTTATTATTTTTTTTAAATTTTATTTTAGAGAGAGAGTGCAAGCAGGGGAGGGGCAGAGGGCGAGAGGGAATCTTACGCAGGCTCCACGCTCAGCACAGAGCCCGGCCCGGGGCTCGTGACAAGCTCATCTCAAGGCTCCTGTGTCCAAAAAGTACATGAAAAGATGCTCCATATCGCTAATCAGAGAAATGCAAGTGAAAACCCCGACGAGATCGCACCTCACAGATTCAGGGGCACTGGCTCTTTCAGATACGTGTGTCCACACGTGCCCACCTGCTCTTACCCCCTCCTCTACGCAGGCACCCCCTTCTCCCATATTTATACATCCTCACTCCCCCCGAAGGGTCACACTCTGAAGCTGGCATGTTCCTCAGTTCGGTTGCCTTTTTTACCTTCCCCCCACCTCCGTGACAACAACAAATGACTTCTGCAGGTGAACTGATAGCTTCCTCCACAGTGTTCTCCTTGTCCTGCTGTGTGTGCGCGCCTCACCTGGGTTCTGTGTTCTCACAGTAACTCAGGGAAGGAGGCTGTCCACGTCACGGTTCCTGATACTATCACCGAGTGGAAGGCCATGACTTTCTGCACCTCCCAGACTAGCGGCTTTGGTCTGTCACCCACTGTTGGACTGACTGCTTTCAAACCATTCTTTGTTGATCTGACTCTCCCTTACTCAGTAGTTCGAGGGGAATCTTTTCGCCTTACTGCCACCATCTTCAATTATCTAAAGGACTGCATCAGGGTAAGAGCCGAGATACCGGAATCTCTGACCCCGGGAAAGAGATGGGACGCGATTCCCCATTTTCCTAAGCCTCTGTGCGTGGCTTCCTGTACTCAGACCCTTTATATTTCCTAAACATCTTCAGGTTCACACTCACCTGGCTAAATCCGATGAGTACCGGGTGGAATCGTGGACAGGTCCTCAGGACTCCAGCTGTCTCTGTGCTGATGAAGCAAAAAGCTATCACTGGAATATCACAGCTATCAAGTTGGGTAAGAGGAGGAGGGGGTGGAGGGAGCAAGAGAAGCATAGAGCAAAGCTCAGTCATTGAGAACGTTACCCTTTCCTCTCCTGCGTTCGCTTTGTTCTTGCTTTTTCATTTTATTTGCCTCTATTTTTGCCCTCTAAACCTATGCCATCAATAAATAAGCAAATGCTCTTTGATCGATGACCAAAAAGTTATCCAAATGAGACTATTTTGAGTGCGAAAAGGGGAGCTTTTGATATTTATGGCAGGACAAGGGCTATAGAGTCTTGTTATTAATCAGGTACTTACTAAGGGCCAGCCTCTGTTCTAGCTGCTTGACCTGTACGAATTCATCTAACCATCACAATAGCCCTAAGAGATGTCATTTGCTCTTAAGATAAGATCCTGGCGACTTAAAGTATGGTCTTCCGATGTATTAGTTACCTAATACATTAGTTATCTAATACCTATCTGATACAACCACCCTGAAAACTTAGAGGCTTAAAAGAATAAACATTTCTCATCACCCAGTTTCCGTGGGCCAGTAATCTAGGTACTGTTTAGCAGGGTGCCTCTGTCTCAAGGTCTCTCATCAAATACCAATCAAATTGTCACCCAGGGCTATGTTTTCATTTGGAGACTTGACTAGAGGAGGATCCGCTTCCAAAGCCTCTGTCCCACACAGGCTGCGGTTCTTGGCCTCAGCTGTGGGCTGGTGGCCTCCCTCAGTTTCTTGTCACATGAATCTGTCCACCGGGCGGCCTCATGACAGGACAGCTGGCCACCTGCAGAGTAAGGGGCCCAAGAGAAAGAGTGCCCCTGAGATAGGAGCTATAGTCTTTTGTAACTTAATCTCAGAAGTGGCATCTCATTGCTTCTGTCCTATCCTCCTCTTTGGAAGCCAGTCACTTAATCCAGCCCACGCTTTGAGAGGAACTGACACAGCAGTATGAATACCGGGATGCAGAGATAATCGGGGACCCTTAGAGGCGGCCTACCACACTGGACCCGCATTATTGACATCACCCGGAAATTTGTGAGAAATGTGATATAGGCCCCACCCCAGATCCACTTAGTTTGTGTCGTAACAAGATCCACTGGTCTTTGAACGCCATTAAGTTTAAGGAGCACTGGTCTGGAGGGGAAGAGACCTCCTTGGACCTCCGGCAACAGGGCTAATGCCTTCCTTTCTCCTTCTTTCTTGTCAGGTCATGTAAACTTTACTGTTACTACCAAGATTCTGGACAGCGATGAACTCTGTGGGAGGCAGAAGGGGTTTGTTCCAGAAAAGGGCCAAAGTGACACACTCATCAAACCAGTTCTGGTCAAGGTGAGTTTTCTGCAGGCTTAGCTTCACGAGATAGAGATAGCAGGCACCCCGGGGGTGCTGTGTGTGTGTCTAGCCGTACGGTTGGTCTCCCATGGCTGTCTGACTCCAAGTGCAGTCAGATAGCTCATTTGCCTTCTTCTGTGACCCCTTTCTGCCCTTAATTATTTGCCTACCCCATACCAATGCTCTATGACAGTGCCTAATACAGTGCCGGGTATAGACCCTCAACGAATGTTAGTTTCTCTTATTAAAAATCTCTACTATCGGCATTTGCTGCTTTTTTTTATCCCCTCATGAACCCCATTGCCAATCATTGCCTCTTAGAAGTGACCTAAACTTGCCCTTAGTTCTAGCCCTTGCACAGAAAGAATTTTACTGGTAGATCCATCCCTGTGTTGAAATGGAGTTCTCAGGGTGCCCGGGTGGCTCAGTCGGTGAAGCGTCCCGCTCTTGACGTTGGCTCAGGTCATGATTTCACGGTTTGTGAGTTCGAACTCCACATCGGGCTCTGCGCTGGCAGTGTGGAGCCTGCTTGGGATTCTCTCTCTCCCTCTTTCTCTGCCCCTCCCTGGCTCATGCGCTCTCTCTCTCTTTCTCTCTCTCTCAAAATAAATAAATAAGCATTAAAAAAATTAAAAAAAGGAAAGAAAAGAAAAGAAATGGAGTTCTCCTGAGCTTCAAGGAGAAGCTCTGTTTTCTCTTGTTGGGAGAAACCCTGGGGGCACAGGGAGGGCCTTTTCTCCCCATTTCCCATCCACTTCCTGTTCCTTCAGGGCCACCTGCCCTGACATTCACCTTCATTGTTTTCACCCTATGTCTCTCTTCATGTCAGCCTGAAGGAGTCCTCGTGGAGAAGACACACAGCTCATTGCTTTGCCCAAAAGGTGGGTGAGTGCAGCGAGGGGTTGGTACTGAGAATTCCCGTAGCCAACGGGAGACTTTCTTGGGCCAAAGGAGGAATATAAAGGACAAGAAAGGATAGGAGAGTCTAAGGGTGCTGTCCCTAATAGGACCAATTAGCTGAGAGACAGGATGAAGAAAAAATGTACAACACAATCGTGTGTTGTTTTTTTTTTTTTAAGTTTATTTTCAGCAAAGAGCACTATGAATAGGTTAAAAGAAATTTGCCTCCATCCCATAGCAAGGACTGGGTACAGACAACCCTGGATTATAGAAGGGTTTTCTATGGTATGGGCTTGAACTCCCACTGTTTTGACCTTCTATGCTTTCCCCTTTTCTCTGCCTCTCACAGGACAAGTGGTTTCAGAATCCATTTCCTTGGAGCTCCCTGTGGATGTGGTTCCTGATTCAGCCAAGGCTTATGTTGCGGCTCTGGGTAAATAGCCAGAGATTCTTGCTCAAAAGGAAAAAAAAAAAAAAAAAAAAAAAAAAAAATGGGGCTGAAAGTTGCTGAAAGTGTGGAGTGGGTTGAGGCATGTGGACCTATCTGAGGGAAGATATGTTAAATTAGAAGGGACAGAAGAAGAGCTTATTCTATGTAGTGGGCAAACACAGCCTCTAGATAACAGTACATGTGGGATTAGATGTCTATGGTAGTTAAAAACAGAAAGGAGCCTGGATAGGAAGAGGTTAAAGGTCAGGGAAGCTTCATATGCGTTTAGGTTCAGGTGGTCTATAAACTGAGTGGAGGAGAGACATAATGTTTGTAGCAACCTTTAAAAAATGAGGAATTTATCTAGTTGAGTATAGCTTAGGGGAAATAACACCATATTTACACAGACAGGACACTTCTCTGGACAAGGAGAGGGATTGAGTAGAAAAGCATGAGGTTGAAAATCATATCAAACCAGGTTGGGATCCCAGTTCTGCCATTTAATAGCCACATGACCTTGAATAAATAAACAATTCCGATCCTTCCCCCACCCCCCCTTCTGTGAGACTGTGATGATAACCCACCTCTCTGGATTGGTGTAAAAATTAAATATAAAGTTGCCACCACAATATCTAGCATATACTAGGAGCCCTGTGTATGTTAGATCATTTCTTTACTCTGATCCCCTGCTAAGATCCTTTCCACGATAAAATTTCTCTATTTTGACTGTAGTTGAGTCAGACCTCTAGTGTAACACTCATTTTTATTGTAGGATGTAGCTCACTGTCTATGTCTGTCTTTCACGCTGCATTGTGGGCTCCTTGAGGACAAGGGTCACCCCCCCCCTTTTTTTTTTTTTGAAAGAGAGAGAGAGAGAGAGAGAGAGCATGCAAGGCAGAGAGAGAGGGAGAGAAAGAATCCCAAGTAGGCTTTGGCTGTCAGCATGGAACACGATGTGGGGCTCCATCTAATGAACTGTGAGATCATGACCTGAGCTGAAATCAAGAGTCGGACGTCTAATGGACTGAGCCACCCAGGCGCCCCACCTCTTTTTTTATTTGATTCTAGCACAGTTATTGCCACATAGTTGACATTCAGTATGTATTTATAGATTTGAATTGAACTTAATGGCTAAAAGTGCAGATGTCAATGGGTCACTTAGATCAGGCTTACGGGTGTATAAAATATATGGCTAGGTCAGTAGGTATAACTTGGAAAAGGGGATCAGGATTGTGTTTGCTTTGGCAGGAACATGGTGAGTTGGAGGACAATGCATTTATACGCAGGGGAGGAACTTAGAGATTGAGTCTAAGTATTGTAGGTTTCGTTATGTTACCCACCAGCCCGTGACGTGTCTTCTTACAACCCTCCACGCCCTTAGGTAACCCATGTACTTCTTCTCTGTGTGCTCCAGCACCTTGTGTGCACCCAAAATGATCGCACTATATTATAATTGTTTATAATGAATTCTATTTGTAATGTTTTGTAATTGTTTGCCCCTCGGATTATGATCTTTTGAGATGAAGACTGTACTTGACTTACTGTCTCCCAGGCCACAGCGTAGGTACTCAACTAAATGATAGCTGATACGTGTTTGTCAAATGAATGACAATATGGGGCGCCTGGGTGGCTCAGTCGGTTGAGTGTCCGACTTCGGCTCAGGTCATGATCTCGCGGTCTGGAGTCCGAGCCCTGCGTCGGGCTCTGTGCTGACAGCTCGGAGCCTGGAGTCTGCTTCGGATTCTGTGTCTCCCTCTCTCTCTGCCCCTCCCCCACTCATGCTCTGTCTCTCTCTCTCTCTCTCTCTCTCTCTGTCAAAAATTAATAAACTGTAAAAAAAAAATTTTTTTTAATTAAATCAATGACAATAAATCAGAAGGCTTCTTTCTTCTCTCTACCATCACTTTCTCTCTTCTTTTGGATCTCAGGAGACATTATGGGCACAGCCCTCCAGAACCTAGACAATCTGGTACAGATGCCAAGGGGCTGTGGGGAGCAGAACATGGTATTGTTTGCTCCCATAATCTACGTCTTGCAGTATCTGAAGAGGGCAAGGCTGCTGACTGAGGAAATCAGGTCTCGGGCAGTGGGTTTCCTGGAGCTCGGTGAGTTGGTTCGATTTTTCTTCCTGAACGCATTCTCTAGGGGCTATGATAGGCTAATAAGATATAGGGAGGTTCCCTCCAAAGTGGCCCACATCCCTGAAAGTCTTGAAAGCCGTGTTTTTTTTGAAGTTGGTCCTGTGATCTAACCCCGTATCTGGCTTCCCAGGGTACCAGAAGGAGCTACTGTACAAACACAGCAATGGCTCATACAGTGCCTTTGGGGAGCAGGATGAAAATGGAAACACCTGGTAATATTGCCCAATTCTCAGTGGATCCCAGAGTGTCATTTCTGGGCCTGTGGAACTATTCCTCTCTACCTCTTCCCTTAACCCCATTCCTTCTTACATCCGTCTTCTACTCCTTTAATACTGATTATTTCAGCCTCATGTAGGGTCAAGCCCCTCACCCTTCTCCTTGAGCTTGTGCCTCCCCTGTTCTCGTCCCCATTAATACCCATTAATACTTCCCTTTTCTAGGCTCCTATGGCATTATGTTTCCTCAATCCCCTTCTGGAACCATACGCCAGAATAAATGACGGAACTGTTGCACCCTCACTGGGGAATCCCCCCCTTCATGCCACATGTTTCTCTTTACCCACGTAGGTTGACAGCGTTTGTCACCAAATGCTTTGGCCAAGCTCAGGAATTCATCTTCATTGATGAGAAGAATATCCAGGATGCTCTCAAGTGGATGGCGGAAAACCAGCTCCCCAGCGGCTGCTATGCCAATGTGGGAAAGCTCTTACACACAGCTATGAAGGTGCAAATCCACCCCAGGGCTCTCAGCCCATCACCACATCTGGGAGGAGCTTGCACCTCTGACTGAGCAGAATCAAAAGGGCATAGGCCTGGGAGTCAGTGTCCTTCAGGTCTGAGCCCTGGCTCTGGGTGACCCCGGTCAATGTACTCAACCAGTCTGAGCCACAAGCTTCCACGTCTGTAGAAAACGAGAACATGTACTAGCACAAGGCTCTCAACTTGTGGTCCTCAGATCAGCGGCAGCAGCACCTGAGAACTTGTTAGAAATACAAATTCCAGTTCCTACCCCGCCTACTCTGAGAAACTCTGGAGGGCGTGGGCCAGAAATTTGTATTTCTAACAAGCCCTCGAGGTGATTCTGATATTCCCGAAGGCGTGAGAACCACTGGACTAGACGTTCGCTGCGTCTTTTACTATCTCCCTGAATCAGAAGCGAAGCCACTTTCTCTGGTGACGACCCATAGGCAGTCCAGTGTTTTCTGTAAGAGGTTCACTCTGTGCCAGGCACTGTTCCAAGCACTTCGTTTATTTGATATTATTTAATGTTTACAGCCAATTAATCAGCTAGGTGCCGGTATACCACTATCACTCCCATTTTACAGATGAAGGTGCAGAGATTAAGTAAACCGCCCAAGGTGAATGGTAATGAGTGGTAGGACTCTGTTTTGAACCATAGCCGCTGGACTGCATTCACTACATTGCCTGTACCCCTCCCAAACACAGGCTGAGGTGTTGATGCTTCAGGAGAATTTGTTCAATTCGGAATATACCCAGTGAAGGAAAGATTTGTATGTACATTGCTAGGGAAATCATTTACACTGCCATTCTGGGGCCTCAATTAAAACAGTTTGAGTATTAAACAAAAGAAAGTCTCTGTATAGGATTCACTAGTACATTCCTTATGCCAGATTTTGTCAGTGTCTCCAAATCTCTGTCCCCTTATACACTGAAATACACGTGGGAGTAGCACAAGCCAGGGCTTGACTTGAACAAGATGGCGGAGATGTTTCCTCTTCCTGCCCACCAGCCCCGGCCAGGCTCTTAAGAAACCCATCACCTGTGTAGCAAGCTTTAGTGATTTGGTGCAGGAGCTCCATAGTTAAACTCCCTGGGTTCAACTCCTGCTGCTTATTAGCTGTGTAATCTCCGGCAAGCCATTTAGCCTTTTAAGGGTTTATTTTCTTATCTCCCGAATGAGGATAGCAATTGTGATTAGCTATTTTTAAAAACTTGCTAATATCTTTCCATGAAAGGCATTAAACGGGGTGGGTGCCATCTGATCTCCCCCCTGGAGAAGAGGCTGGACTTTTTTTTTTTTTTCAAATTTATTTTCTTTATTTTGAGGCAGAGAGTGAGCACGAAGGGGAGGGGGTGGTGCAGAGAGAGGGGGAGAGAGAAAATCCCAAGCTGTCGGCCCAGACTTGGGGTTTGGTCCGTGAGCTCGTGATCTGAGCTGAAATCAAGAGTCAGACGCTAACCAACTGAGCCACCCAGGCGCCCCCGGGGCCTTCTGCTTCGTGAGAGGATGTCTGTTTGAGGAGGCTCAGATTCAGGAAGAACCCGAGAATAAGAGATTTTTCTCCATATCCCCTCCCCTGTGATTGTCTGTTTGCTTGTTTAATCCACCCATTCAGAGGGGATACTTTTTTGCAATCTGCGCACGAGTCATACAATGCGCTGTGCTGCCTGTGGCCCTGACCTCGTCTCCCTGCATCCTCTAGGGTGGCGTTGAGGATGAGACTTCCCTGACTGCATACATCACAGCTGCATTGCTGGAGATGAGCAAAACCATACAGGTGCGTGTCTCTAGGGCCTCCTCTGTCTATCCTTCCTATTATGCCTACTTCTAGAGACATGCACCTACTGTTCACCCTTGTAGACTCAAGGATACGATGACTTCCTTATCACTTCCCGTTTTCAAAGGAATGCCTTATAAACTCAGTTCTTCATTGTACCTTTTAGGACCCGATGGTGAGTCGGGGCCTACGGTGCCTCAGGAGTTCTGTTTCCTCCACTAACAGCCTCTACACACAGGCCCTACTAGCTTATACTTTCTCTCTGGCTGGGGAGATGGACATCAGAAACACTCTTCTTGAAAAGTTAGACCAGCAGGCTATCATCACAGGTATGTTGGCCATGTTAGGAGTGTTTTGTCGCAATTGTGGAAATGCGCTGTGAGTTATCTGTGATTGTTCCTAGTCCCCGTAGTCCCACATATATTCAGTCTTAGAGAGGATTCCTTTTAGCACAAGGTGTGAAGTCATTAGGTCACTGTTGAGGGTTTTATAAGAAAGCCCATGGAAGTCCTTAAAAGGCGTTGTTATACTTTTAACACAAAGAGAAAACAAACGGTGGGAGCTAGTCAAAGGACCCCTTGGTGTTGTAGAATCCCCCCTTTTGCCCGTCTTTGACAGTTCTTTGCTATGAGTTCACTGAGGTTGACGGGATAAGAGAGACTTCTCAAGGTCCTTTAAAAACTTTATGGACATAATCTCTACACCCAATGTGGGGCTCGAACCCATGACCCCGAGATGAAGAGTCTCATGCTCTTCTGGTTGAGCCAACCAGGCACCCTAAAAACTTTTGGATGTATTTGGAATACTATTTGATGTTCTAACAAGCATTTTATTGATCTAGCTGTGGGGTTAAAATCAGACCTCCAGGTAAAAGCTTACTCTTGGCCTTCATTTGTATGAATGTCATTACTAAGTTGTCCTGTCCTGGGTTCTGGGTAGTTTTTTGACTGGTACATAAGCGACTCTAGTCATGAAATGAGTGTCTCAGACCGTGGGTTGCACATACCTGTTCCAGTGTATATTGATTTAATGAGATTATCTCTTTTCCATTATCTTGCATTGCAGGCTCACATGTTTTCTTTTATGTGTCATGAAATGAGTGTCTCAGACCGTGGGTTGCACATACCTGTTCCAGTGTATATTGATTTAATGAGATTATCTCTTTTCCATTATCTTGCATTGCAGGCTCACATGTTTTCTTTTATGTTTTTCCAATTAGATTGCCTCCTGTGGGCTATTTATTTATTATCTTTAAATGGATAATTAATTAAACTTCTAGATTTCACTCTTCTTTTTTTTAATTTAATTTTTTTTTTAATTTACATCCAAATTAGTTAGCATATAGTGCAACAATGATTTCAGGAATAGATTTCTTAGTGCCCCTTACCCATTTAGCCCTTTCCCCATCCCACAACCCCTCCCGTAACCCTCAGTTTGTTCTCCATATTTATGAGTCTCTTCTGTTTTGTCCCGCTCCCTGTTTTTTATATTATTTTTGCCCCCCTTCCCTTATGTTCATCTGTTTTGTCTCAAAGTCCTTGTATGAGTGAAGCCATATGATTTTTGTCTTTCTCTGACTAATTTCACTTAGCATAATACCTTCCAGTTCTATCCACGTGGTTGCAAAGGGCAAGATTTCATTCCTTTTGATGGCTGAGTAATACTCCATTGTATATAAATACTACATCTTCTTTATCCATTCATCCGTCGATGGACACTTGGATTCTTTCCATACTTTAGCTATTGTTGATAGTGCTGCTATAATCATGGGGGTGCATGTGTCCCTTTGAAACAGCACCCCTGTATCCCTTGGATAAATGCCTAGTAGTATAATTGCTGGGTCCCAGGGTAGTTCTATTTTTACTTTTTTGAGGAAGCTCCATCCTGTTTTCCAGAGTGGCTGCACCAGCTTGCATTCCCATAGCTTTCGCTCTTTTTATTTCCATTTGCTCATCCCTTTCTTTGAGTTATCTGTCATCTTGGTTGTCCTAGAGTTCTGTTTTAGTCTCATCTTCTATTTGCTCACCCTCATTAGCATTTTTCTATGATTTCTCAGAGTTCTTACGCATATCCTGTCATTTTTATTCTTAAAATGTTAAACTGTTGATTAGGTAAAATAAAGGCTAAAAAATTAACAAAATTCTACACGCCAAAAACATGCCCCCAAACACATAAGATTCTTGTAAGTTTCTACTTACCTATCTCCACTGGCATTAGAATTTATAAATTAACAAGAGTGGTTTTCATGTGATTGCTGGAGGCATTTGTTGACACTCTCAGCTTCACCTCGAGGAATTATGGATGGCTCTACACACACACACACACACACACACACACACGTATACACACACATCCCTGTGTAAATATAATGGCCAATACACCCGAAGATTCTGAGAAATATTTTTTTTCTAACTCATGATTAATTTTTGGCTGGTGCTTGCTCTGCTCTGAGGTGTAGCATTTACACATTGAATATGGGAAATCATCTCCTTCTAAGACCTTCCTGATTATGCTTCTTTCTCCACAGGAGAGTCCGTTCACTGGAGCCAAAAGCCTACTCGGTCCCAGGATGCCAGACCTTGGTCTGAGCCTGAGGCTGTAGATGTGGAACTTACAGCATATATCTTATTAGCCCAGCTTAGCAAAGCCAGCCTGACTCAAAAGGAGATAGCCAAGGCCACTGCCATAGTGGCTTGGTTGGCCAAGCAACGCAACGCATATGGGGGCTTCTCTTCTACTCAGGTAAATAACCCACTCTCCAACCTCGACTTATCAGGTAGTATTAGGTCCTGTGTGGAGAGAGGACAAAACAACAAACAAACAAAAACAAGACAAAAAAACTATTGCCCTTGACTTCTAGGTCAAGAGACGTATAATTCTATAGGGAGGGAAGAAAAACGTGTGAAAAATATATAGGGTTCATAACAACGGGTCATATGAACACAAAAATAGTACTATATGTACTTAATTCTCTTCCTTTGTAGAGTATGAAACATAATGGAATAGAGAGAAACATTATAAGATCAGTGTTTTATGTGTGAATAGGACATATATAATTATGGCTAAATTATACATTAACAGATTAGAAAGCCAATTATGGAGTCAGAAACATAAAAGCAAGATTTTACAGGTATACTTCCTTCTGTTGCAGGTATTGGGAAGCTAGTAAGATATACAGTTTCTACTTTAAAAAGTTCACAAACTAGCTCTTTCCGCCATCTTTTCGTGCCGCCATAACAGTGCACATGAATGTCCTGGCAGAGGCTCTCAAGAGCATTGACAATGCTGAAAAGAGAAGCAAACACCAGGTTCTTATTGGGTCATGCTCCAAAGTCATCGTCTGATTTCTAACTGTGATACTGAAGCATGGTTGCATTGGCGAATTTGAAATCATCGATGCTCACAGAGCTGGGAAAATTATTGGAAACCTCATGGGGGGTGGGGGGGAGGCTAAACAAGTGTGGAGTGATCAGCCCCAGGTTTGATGTACAGCTCAAAGGTCTAGAAAAATGGCAGAATAATCTGCTCCCCTCCTGCCAGCTGGTTTCATTGTACTGACAACCTCAGGTGGCATCATGGACCATGAGGAAGCAGGATGAAAACACACAGGAGGGAAAATCCCGGGAATTCTTTTCCTAGGGATAGAATATGCTCATGCAAATAAAATGCCTCACTGGACTCTTAAAAAAAAAAAGTTCACAAACTAGAAGTAAAGTTAGGAAAAGCTCTATAACGACAGAGCAGGATTTGGTTATACCAGAAAGGAACAAAAGATACAAAATAATGCACTTAAAAAGGGAAAGAGAGCTTACAACAACTTGAAGGATAAGAAAAGTCTTCAGGGGAGTAGCATTTGAGGTAGATCTAAAAGCATAGGCAGGGGCACCTGACAGGCTCAGTTGGTAGAGCATGTGACTCTTGGTCTTGGAGTCGTGAGTTCAAGCCCCATGTTGGGTGTCGAACCTACTTACAAACAAACAAATAAATAAAAGGATATGTAACATTTGGAGGGACAACTATTACAAGGAAGGAGAAATGGCATGAGCAGAGACAACAGTTTGCAAAAGTATAGAATGACTGTCGGGAAAACTGGGTTAGCCAATGCATAACGGGACCTCAGTTTAGAAAGTTCGGACAGGTTTATACCATGGAGGGCCCTTGTGTATCAGACTCAAGATTTTGCCCATTCTGAGAAGCTATTAATTTTTTTAACTTTGTGTCAGAAAGATTAACCTGTTACTTACTGTTACTTAGTGTAGGGGATGGTTCTGAAGAGAGAGACACTGGATTTGAAGAGATAGGACACTCTTTCATTTGTCTAGGTTAGGGGTAAGGAGAACTTGAATTTGGTGGCAGTTGGGAAAAAGATGTAAAATCGCATGATATATTCAAATAGTATCATAAAAATCGTCTTAGATGATTATACAGAGACTAGTCATTAATTCATTTGTGCTGCAAATGTTATTAAATACGTACCATATCTGACTCACTGATCATACAAAATACTCAAAAAAACATATTTCTTGTCTTTGTAAAGATTGTATTCTGACTCGTTGAAATTAGGGCCAGTTTCGTTGAGGGTATAACATGTAAATTAGACCTGGAAAAAGAATATATTCTAACTGATGAACTGTCTGGTAAAGATGTTAAGAGCACTGAAACTGAATATGGTAATGCCTTAATAGGAATTTAAAAAAAATTATATGGCACTGGGGCACCTGGGTGGCTCAGTCACTTGGGTGTCTGACTCTTGATTTTGGCTCAGGTCATGACCCCAGGGTCGTGAGATTGAGCCCTGCATCGGACTCTGCACTGAACGTAGAGCCTGCTTGAGATTCTCTCTCTCTCTCTCTCTCTCTCTCTCTCTCTCTCTCCTCCTCCCCTGATTGCACTCTCTCTTTCTAAATAAATAAATTAATTAATTAATTAAATGGTACTATCCTTCCTTCCTTCAAGGAAATTCTTGGCCAAAGATCAGGAAGGACTTCTTTCTTGCTGAGCCCTAAATAATTATGATATACAATTTCAGAACACTGTGAGTGAAGTGTTTAGAACTCTCAGTGACAGATACATGTCAGAATTGTTTTCTAATAAAATCCTTAGCTATTACAAGAAGGCACATGTCACCCACAGTGGTTTTTCAGCCAGAGATGAGGTCTCGTTTCTTGAATTGTTTCCACATATTGGAGCAATAAGGACCTTTTGGGATCAAGTTCATGGAGAGTAGATAAAAAGTTGTTTGTAGATAGTCAAGCTGCATAGGAATCACTTGTTCGCAGCTTCCCCAGAGTGGGTGACCTGCCTTCCTGTTTTTTCAAAAAAAATTTTTTTTAATATTTATTTTTTTTAAGAGACAGAGTGCAAGTGGGGAAGGGGCAGGGAGCGAGAGGGAGACACAGAATCCGAAGCAGGCTCCAGGCTTGGAGCTGTCAGCACAGAGCCCGACGCGGGGCTCGAACCCACCAGCCGTGAGATCATGACCTGAGCCGAAGTCGGACGCTTAACCGACTGAGCCACCCAGGCTTTTATACGACAGTATGATGTCTAAATACAGCTGTTCTTTTTCATTTGGGATAGGAAGATGTGGGGTTCCCTTATTCTGTAGATACTGTACAAAGTGTCGAGCATGTAGATATTCTCATAGCAGTAAAATATAGCAATTTGCTGGACATCTCGTTCTGTTTTTTCTTTCCTCTAGTTGTCACTTATATAAATCATATTTTCAGAATGGAAAAGTTCTGATGCCTTGCCTTCTTGGTGGCAGCTTATCTGTCTTCTATCCAAGTGAAGAAAAGATGGTCACATGGCACAGCGGCGAAGAAGCCTTAGTTCGCAAGGAAGGGTACCCTGATATCCTCTCCAGCTGTGCCATAGAAGATCATCACAGAGCTAAATGACTTTGAAGAATGTGCAATTTTTAGGGCTATTATGTTACTGCTATTTCCTCTCCAAATAAGGAAACTGTAAAATATATACTGAACAGTTACCCACTTGCTTCTAACTATAGCCCATTCTGAAGCTAGGTTTGGTTGAAGACGAATATGAGATGAACCCGATAACCTATAGATGTGTCATAACAACTTGATGACAATTTTCTAGACAGACAAGATATGATTTCTATGTCGGTTTCCCCGGCATTGATGAATGTGGCTCTTACATACTTAGAAGAGGCGTCGTCAGCGGGGCGCCTGGGTGGCTCAGTCGGTTAGGCGGCCGACTTGGGCTCAGGTCATGATCTCGCGGTCTGTGAGTTTGAGCCCCGCGTCGGGCTCTGTGCTGACAGCTCAGAGCCTGGAGCCTATTTTGGATTCTGTGTCTCCCTCTCTCTGACCCTCTCCCATTCATGCTCTGTCTCTCTCTGTCTCAAAAATAAACGTTAAAAAAAAAATTTTAGAAAAAAAAAGAAGAGGCGTCATCGACACTAGTGAACAGCCAGACACGTAGGTTATCGGGTTATTTGAAGTTAATTCCAGTGGCTCACAAAATGTAAGCATATGCCCCACCGTTTTCTTCAGGATACTGTAGTTGCCCTCCAAGCTCTTGCCAAATACGCCACCACTGCCTATGTGCCGTCTGAGGAAGTCAACCTGGCTGTGAAATCCAGTGAGAATTTCCAGCGTGCTTTCAACATTCAGGCTGCCAACCGGTTGGTATTTCAGCAGGAGACTCTACCTAATATCCCTGGAGCGTATACCTTGGAGGCCTCGGGCCAGGGCTGTGTCTACGTGCAGGTAAGCAGAGATCCATGAGAAAGAACCAGCATGCATTGGGAAGGAGAGCCTGCGGGCGTCTTTGCCTCCAGTCGAACCTCCTGTCTCATTTGTGAAGAGAGTAGTTTGAGCTGTGCAATAGTTAAAGTTCTTCCCAGCTCTGATTTGGTAATCTATTTCCTCCTGCTAGACGGTGCTGAAATACAACATCCCCCCTCCTAAATTTGCGGATACCTTTAGTCTTAGTGTAGAAGTGGGAAAGGATACATGTGAGCAAGTTACTTCACCTCGATCCTTGGTGCTTACTATCCACACCAGGTGAGAAAAGCTGAGCTGGTGGGGGGGGCACCCGGATCATAGAAGCTGAGGTGTGTGTGTGTGTGTGTGTGCGCGCGCGCACGTTGGGGCTACAGAGTCTGCTAAGAGTGAAAATAACGGGTTGACACAGATGTACCTCTTTCTGCCCTTAGTTATGTGGGGAGTCGCGGCTCTTCCAATATGGCCATTGTAGAAGTGAAGATGCTTTCTGGGTTCAGTCCCATGGAGGGCACCAATCAGTTAGTAAGTCTGTTCTTTCTTCTTCATTTAACAAGGTCTGAAAGGACATAACATGATCCCTAAAAAGCTGGTGAAATGGGCTTCATGGTATATCTATCTATCTATCTATCTATCATCTATCTATGCATGTATATATACAACTCATAATTACATTATTTCAATGGGCTGCAAAAGTGCATCAGATGTGTTAAATGGAAACTGGAATCATCTTGGTTCCTTTGTCTTACCTTTTCCACAGTATATATTGTTTCCTTGATCATGACAGAGCTTTGGTATAGTACCCTAGGGGATAGGGAAGCCTCTGGATCTTAGTCTGTTTTATTTTCCCCTTTTCTTATTTAGCTTCTCCAACAACCACTGGTGAAGAAGGTTGAATCTGGAACTGACGTACTGAACATTTACTTGGAAGAGGTAGGTGTTCAGAAACTGAACCCAAGAGCTTGATTCCTTATGTAGCTTTGCAACTTCCCTTTTAATCTGCATATACTGGTGTCACATGCACAGGGATGAGGGAACTGAGAGAATGGGTCTGAAGCCATGAGGTGAATTCTACCTCCATGTTGTTTACTATAAAATATTCTTATTCACCTCCAGGGCAGTACTAACAGATACATCATGCTAGCCATCTATGTCATTTATTTTTTTTAAGTTTATTTATTTATTTTGAGAGGGGGTAGGGGCAAAGAGAGAGGGAGAGAGAACCCCAAGCAAGCTCCGCCCTGTCGGCGTAGAGCCTGATGTGGGGCTCGATCCCAAGAACCATGAGATCGTGACCTGAGCCGAAATCAAGAGTCGGACACTTAACCAACTAATCCACCCAGGCTCCCCGCTATCTATGTCATTTAAAAATGTATCGGCCAGGATGTGACTATTTTAAAATAAGGTGGTCAGGAAAGGCCTCTCTGAGGAGATGTTACCTGATCAGAGACCTGAAGGAAGAGAGAAAACCACTAGGAAGCAAAGAGCCTTTAAAAAAAAGAAAGATTCTGTTCCTTTGGCCACTTCAATTAATTTAGTGGAGGAACCATGGGTTAGAGTAGACCAAGAATGGAGGGGACTTTGTCACAAGAAGGCCAGGAAGCCGTAAGATCCTAAGAAGAAAGAGTCAGGAAGTCGGCAGAAGCCAACATCTTGAAGACTGGCCTAGGGCAAGAAGAGACAGGTAGAAGGGTTTCAGGAGATTTGGGTGAAGACAAGAGTCTTTTAATCTCCGCATTACAGAGAGTGTTATTTTCTCTTTAGTTTTGATATGATGTTTTGTCTTTCTTCTCCACAGCTGAATAAGAAGACTCAGGCCTTTACCTTCACCATCAGCCAACGTATGTTGGTCACTAACCTGAAACCAGCAACCATCACGGTCTATGACTACTACCTCCCAGGTGAGGGCTGAGCTCTATTGTATCTCCCAACGTAGTTCTACCTCGCTCTTCATGCTATCTCCCCTAATTTTACAGATACTCTTTCCCAAGCAAGTAGCATATAATTACATTATTTGACCTCCCAAAACATTGCATTTTAACTGTATGTCATTTTTAAAAGTCTTCTGCACTAGCGATGTTTTACGATGGTCCACAGACCAAAAGGACAAGAGGGACCCTTGTTCTTTAAGGCCTGACTATTCTTAATGTTTTTGCTGCGATTAAGAATTTACCACAACAGTAGTGTTTGGAACTTTCCCGTAATTCGGAATATGCTCATAATATGCTCATCGCGTCTAGGGATCTTCTGGACAGGGTTAAAGCAGTAGCTTTTATGAAGTACTTTCTCTTTGAATGCATGAGGGCCCTTATGTAATAATATATGTCCTTTCATCTTACAGGTGAACAGGCAACAATTCAGTACTCTGATCCTTGTGAATGAGGTAAGGATGAGCTTTTGCGGTAGGGTGATAGTATTCAAAAGTTAAGGGACCTTCTTCTGAGTTATGTTATTACCTTCGGGGAGCTAGTTTTTGATAGAAAGTGGGCTTTCCTTTTTTCTTTTTCCTTTTTTTAAATCTTAAATCCTTTTTCCTTCTTGAAGTAAGCTTTACATCCATCATGGGGCTCAAACTCACGACGCTGAGATCAAGAGTCACATGCTCTACTGACCGAGCCAGCCACATACCCCCTTTTTTTGGTCCTAAACTTTTTTTTTTAATTTTTTTTCATGTTTATTTTTATTTTTGAGAGATACAGAGACAGAATGTGAGTGGGTTAGGGACAGAGAGCGAGGGAGACACAATCTGAAGCAGGCTCCAGGCTCTGAGCTGTCAGCACCGAGCCTGACGTGGGGCTTGAACTCACGGACTGAGAGATCATGACCTGAGCCAAAGTCAGACACTTAACCCACTGAGCCACCCAGGCACCCCGGTCCTAAACTCTTTTTTTTTTTTTAAATTTTTTTTCAACGTTTTTATTTATTTTTTTTTGGGACAGAGACAGAGCATGAACGGGGGAGGGGCAGAGAGAGAGGGAGACACAGAATCGGAAACAGGCTCCAGGCTCCGAGCCATCAGCCCAGAGCCTGACGCGGGGCTCGAACTCACCGACCGCGAGATCGTGACCTGGCTGAAGTCGGACGCTTAACCGACTGCGCCACCCAGGCGCCCCACCCCGGTCCTAAACTCTTAAAGAAAGAATAATAATCTTAGGTCACACCAGAAAAAGTTAATAGTGGCATTTGTGGGAGGGGTTCTATGTGGTTTTTAAAAACAAGATTTTCTTCTGATTGAAATTGATGAATTTTTAAAATTATTTTTACATTCTACATCTTTGTTATATAAAAATACTAAGGGAAAAGTAAAGATTATCTGATCCTGCTCCTCTGAGATAACACTATTAATAATCTCATTGCGCATTCAGGAGATTTTCTTGTAGGTAGGAAAAAGCTGAGGGAGCACCTGGATGGCTCGATCGGTAGAGCATGTGACTCTTGATCTCCGGGTTGGGAGTTTAAACTCACCTTGGGTGTAGAGATAACTTTATTTATTTATTTATT
This sequence comes from Lynx canadensis, assembly GCF_007474595.2. Lineage (NCBI taxonomy): Eukaryota > Metazoa > Chordata > Mammalia > Carnivora > Felidae > Lynx > Lynx canadensis. Next base: position 42,956,119 of record NC_044309.1, read on the forward strand.
TATTTATTTATTTTTTAAATGTTTATTTTTGAGACAGAGAGAGACAGAGCATGAGTGGGGGAGGGGCAGAGAGAGAGGGGGACACAGAATCCGAAGCAGGCTCCAGGCTCTGAGCTGTCAGCCCAGAGTCCGACTCGGGGCTCGAACTCACAAACCGTGAGATCATGACCTGAGCCGAAGTCGGAAACTTAACCGGCTGAGCCACCCAGGTGCCCCTAGAGAAAACTTAAAAAAAAAAAAAAAAAAAATTAAACAAATAAATAGATAGGAAAAACTCTTTTACATTCATGAAGACTTTCTGAGTATAATGATATCTTTTTTCCCCCCCCCCCCCCCCCCCCCCAGGATAGAAGTTGGAAAGAGACTAATTTAATCCCCCGTGACATTACTGGACAACATTCTTCTGCCTCTTAAAGCAAAACTCATTCAATCAACTAATTTGATTTCTCTGATTGACTACTGAGTGTGTAACAGATGAGCAGGCTTGAACCTCAGCTACTTTCTTCCACTTCACAGATGCATAGGTGCCGGAATAAAGGGTTGGGGCGGGGGGATGGGCTCGGAATAATCACCCCAGGGAAGAATTACCTGGAAAAGACCCCTGGGGGAGGAGATGTGATTTAGCCACAGGGGGGACTCTCCAGAGAAGATTTGGAAGTAGAGGGGGATCCAGGGAAGATAAAAATGTCTTTCCGGAGGTTAAATCTAAGGGGAGATGTAATTTAGCGCTTTGGGAGTAGATGAAAAAAAGTTTTTTCCTTAAAAAGAAAACCCGTGTCCTTGACTCTGTGTGTCTTGCTATGGCTCCCAAAGGTTTTGTTGAAAGATAATAATCATCCTTTAACCAGAACTCATATTTTGGCTTCCTCTTTAAACCTTTTGACCCAGACACGTCAGAGAATCGTCTTGCCGATTCTGGGAGGGGTCAGAGAGTCCCAATTAAGGGATTGTGTTCAGCCAGCTGTCACTGCAGGGCAAAATAGTGATTGATAACAAGAGAAGTGGCTGGCCAGGATTCCCTATCTCTGCGCTTCTCCTTCAGGATTCCCCCAGCCTCTTCCGCTAGGGGATACCTATCTTTGTGTAAGCTGTTTCTGGAAGCAATGTTTTTGTTTTAGAAACGGGTCTGGAGGCAAAGGTATGGGGGGGAAAGAGATGAATAGTATTTAAACAGAGAAGATCATCTAGGCAACCACACCTTTTCACCCTGGATATTCACTGTCTGATCTCGCTCCTCTGGACTGTAAATTTTGACCAGAAGAGCCAGGGGAAAGTAAGTCCATGATGTGGAGATATTTCCATAAGCCCAGGACCATATTTGCAAAAATTGTTCATTTCCTGTCTCCCCCACCCTAGACTCTGCCCTGGACCTCCTAGGAGTTCCCAAAGTAAGAGAACATGGGAAACATACCCAGAGGAGGTCATCCCCAAGCCTGCCTTACCTCTCAGTTATCATGGAAATTAAAGAAAAGAGGGCACTCATGAACGCTCCCCCCACTCCTGAACCCTCTACCCTGTTACATTTGGCTCTGTGACTCCTCTCAGAACCTCCCCCTTTTTGCAATGGAGGGAGATAGTGATCCTCAGGACTTAAGAAGTTATATCTGGGGGTGCCTGAGTGGCTCAGTCGGTTAAGTGTCCGACTTTGGCTCAGGTCATGATCTCACGGTTCGTGAGTTCGAGCCCCGCATCGGACTCTGGGCTGACAGCTCGGAGCCTGGAGCCCGCTTCACATTCTGTGTCTCCCTCTGTCTGCCCCTCCACTGCTTACACTGTCTCTCGCATTGTCTCAAAAACATATAAACATTTAAAGAAGTTATATCTGGATAGAGTATTTTAAAGTTTTTTTTTTTTTTTTTTTTTTTTAACGTTTATTTTTGGGACAGAGAGAGACAGAGCATGAACGGGGGAGGGGCAGAGAGAGAGGGAGACACAGAATTGGAAACAGGCTCCAGGCTCTGAGCCATCAGCCCAGAGCCTGACGCGGGGCTCGAACTCACGGACCGTGAGATTGTGACCTGGCTGAAGTCGGACGCTTAACCGACTGCGCCACCCAGGTGCCCCTGGATAGAGTATTTTAAATGAATGTTTGAAATGAATAGAGTTTCTGTATTGTATCTTTTGGGCTTCAGATTGAAGGCAAAGAATATTCTTTTTTTATGTAAAATAGTTTTTTTTAACGTTTATTTTTGAGAAAAAGAGACAGTGAGTGGGAGGGGCAGAGAGAGAGGGAGACACAGAATCAGAAACGTAAACATTTCTGCATATCGAAGAAGCAAGGTGATTGTGAGGATTAAGTGACATGTCATATTATAGTGCTTATAGTAGGGACTCAATACATGCATTTATTATATGCCAGGCCCTTTACCAGTTCTGGGAATGCAAAAATAAGTAAAATGAAGTTTCTGTCCTCAAGTTGTTCACAGACTGGTGGAGGGAGAAAATAAATAAATCAACAGTTACAATACAGTGTGAGAGAGAAAGAAAGAAAGAAAGAAAGAAAGAAAGAAAGAAAGAAAGAAAGAGGGGGCGGGGCCTGGGTGGTTCCGTCGGTTAAGCTAAGGTTAAGCTAAGCGTCCAGCTTTGGCTCAGTTGATCATGATCTCGCAGTCTGTGAATTCAAGCCCCGTGTTGCATTGTGTGCTGACAGCTCAGAGCCTGGAGCCTGCTTCTGATTCTGTCTCCCTCTCTCTCTGCTCCTCCCCCACTCGTGCTCTCTCTGTCTCTCTCTCTGTCTCAAAAATAAACATTAAAAAATTTTGAAGAAAGAAAAGAAGGGAGGAAGGAAGGAAGGAAGGAAGGAAGGAAGGAAGGAGAGGGAGAGGTAGAAAATACAAAAAGCTATGGGATTACGTAGGAGAGGCACCTTCCCAGACTGAAGTGAAGGAGTGGTCAGAATGGCTTTTCCAGGTTGATGCCTGAGCTGGATGAACAATGAGAAAATGAAAGAGGAAGCAAGTTTGGGCAAAGTGAGCTACAAATGAAATCAAAGAGGTAGAAGAAATCATGGGTATTTCATCCAAGTAGTTCAATGTAACTCATGGATTGTGTGTGTGTGTGTGTGTGTGTGTGTGTTTAAAAGTGAGTTGAGGGGCGCCTGGGTGGCTCAGTCGGTTGAGTGTCTGACTTCAGCTCAGGTCATGGTCTCACGGTTCATGGGTTCAAGCCCTGCATCAGGCTCTGTGCTTCACAGCTCAGAGCCTGGAGCCTGCTTTGGATTCTATGTCTCCCTCTCTCTCTGCCCCTCCCCTGCTTGTGCTCTGTCTCTCTCTGCCTCTCAAAAATAAATAAATGTAAAAAAAATAAATTAAAAAAGAAAAAGAAAAGTGAGTTGAGAAAGTAGAGAGAAGTTAGATCCTGATTCGCTTTTTCAGAAGAGCAAGGCGCCTGGCCGGCCCGGTCAGAGCATGTGCAGCTCTTGATCTCGGAGTTGTGGGTTTGAGCCCCACGTTGGGTGTAGAGATTACTTAAATAAATAAATACATTTAAAAAAAAAAAAAAAAGAAGAAGAAAGAAAGATCATTACAGCATCAGACTGAAGAATGGAGAAGAGAAGGGTAAAGCTGGAGTTCTCAAAGTCATGTAGGAAACTGCTGTGGTAATCTGGACACGCGCTGGGGAACTGGCAGCGGGAGTTAGGAGGAAGGGGCGTATGTAGAAGTTACTCCGCAGGGGAGATCGCATCAGAACTTAGTGATGTCAGAGACAAAATGCACCAGACAACTGAGGTGATGTTATTCAAGCTATTGCAATAGAGAGCATGTTTATTAATGAAGAATGTCTCATAGAAAAGGAAAGGGAACTGAGGTTTTATGGAGGTAGGAAAACACAGGGCCCCAATCTTACTGGAGTCATGAACCAGTGTAGAGACGGGTCTTTTCATGGAATACACGAGAACAGGATGGAACACAAAAGGTGACGGGGGTTTGGAAAACAAAAAAAAATGGGGGTATTTCTTAACTGACCTGTTTTCCAGAAACAAAGAGGTCTGGTGAAACTCACCATTGTCAGTGACTAATTGGATGTAAGACAAAAGAGTCCGGGAAGAATCTGGGAAAACTGCCAGGACTCTAGACTGTAGAATTTGTAAGAGAGGAAAACCTTTTCCTCTAACTTCTTTTTTTTTTTTTTTAATGCTTCTTATGTGATTTTTAAAAAAATATTGGTTTTTGAGGGAGGGGAGGGGCAGAGAGAGGGAGACAGAGAATCCGAAGCAAGCTCTGTGCCGTCAGTGCAAAGCCCAATGTGGGGCTCGAACCCACGAACTGTGAGATCATGACCTGACCTGAGCTGAAGTCGGACACTCAACCTGACTGAACCATCCAGGTTCCCCCCCTTTTCCTCTAACTTCTTATATTCTGTGCCTGGGGACTGGGAATTAAATTGGCAAAAGACAAATTAACAGGAGAAAAGATCTATTTGTATGCACCTGGTCACTTTACAGGAAGAAAGCAAAAGCCCTAAGAGTCAGGTCTGGGGGCTCATATTACCATTTTAACAAAGGGCAATATGTTATAGAGAAGTTACAAAAGAAAAGGTCTTTGGTCTTCTTGGGGCAATAACACTGTGGGAAGGTAAATATAGGGGGAAAGGAGTGAAAGATTAAGGTTATTTTAGTAAGGTTTGTTATGCAGACTTGTTTATGCTGGCTTTCCGTGTCCTGTGATAAAGATCGCTTTCCTGGTGTGGGAGAGGGGAGGGGAGACAGTCTCACAACAGAAAATTAACGCCCTGCTTTCAGGCAGAAAAGGAGAAGGCAGAGTGTTCCTCCTGTGTCTGCTTCCCAGATATGCCTTTGGTGTTCCAACCTTACCCTTACTTCTCCAGGAACACCAAACTGCATTTAGTTCCCTATTTCGACTATGCTCCCTGATCATTTTTTTTTTAATTTTTTTAATGTTTATTTTTGAGACAGAGAGAGACAGAGCATGAACGGGGGAGGGGCAGAGAGAGAGGGAGACACAAAACCGGAAGCAGGCTCCAGGCTCTGAGCCATCAGCCCAGAGCCCGACGCGGGGCTCGAACTCACGGACCCGACCGCGAGATCGCGACCTGAGCTGAAGTTGGACGCTTAACCGACTGAGCCACCCAGGCGCCCCTCCCTGATCATTTTCATATATGCTTTTTATGCTGCTTGCAAAGCCTTTCCATCTCTTCTGCCTGGAGGTTTTCCACTGGTCCTGTAAGACGGCCTTCGAGAGGTGTTTTCTAATCTAGTCAGGAATCTTCCACAAGAATTCCTCTCCACTCCGGTAGCACTTTCCGCTGAGGACTTATCAAACTGGGTTCACATTTTTCTGTTAATACCCCCTCTGCCCCACCAGCACGTAAGATCCTTGAGGGCTTCTAACCTGACGGTATACACGTCGAATACCTCTCCAGTATCCATTCTCTTTTTCTTCACTAAGGAAAAGCATAATTGTGACGTGCCCAACTGAAATACTCACCTTCTCAGAATTACTTACAGTTCGGGGAGGCTCTGTGGCAGAATTCTAGCCAAAAAAAAAAGAAAAAAAAAGGTAACTGGAAGTCTCTGGAAATAAATCCCTTCTGAAGGAGATGACAGAACCTCACAAAGGGATAGCTTTTGGCCTTTCCTTCTTCTTCTTGACTTGAACGACGATGAGGATTTTGGAGGAAAAGCATCCTTTTGCAGCCATGCAGATAAAAGCTGTATGTTGAAGATGAGAGAGCAGAGAGACGAAAGGAGTTTGGGTGCTTGACGACATCATAGATCTGTCCTTGACTTTGGGCCCTTGGACATTTGGGATAGGCAATGAGAATAATACATGGTTTACTTTTTGCTTTTGCTTTTTAAAAACGTTTTATTCAAGTATAATAAACATAGAGACAACACCAATTTCTAAAAGCACAGATTATATTTGCCCATATAAAAACAAGAACATGGGGCGCCCGGCTGGCTCAGTCATGGAGCATGTATGTGACTCTTCATCTCAGGGTTGTGAGTTTGAGCCCCACATTGGGTATGGAGATTACTTAAAAAAAAAAAAAAGAATATGTAAGAATACAAATGTTTGCTGCTGGCTTGTTTCCCTCAACAAAATGTTTATAGGTATTCATTGATATTATTTTGTATAGCTATAGATCATTCATACTCATTGCGACATCGTTTTCCATTGTATAAGTATACCTCAGTTTATTTCTCTATTGTACAATTGCTGAGAAATGATGTAGTTTCACGTTTTGTTACTTGGAATAGCATTGCTATGAATATTCGAATACATATCTTTTGGTGAACATATTATACGCCTTTATGTTGGATATATACCTAGGGGTATAGAGGGCCATAGGGTATAACACACGTTTTACTTGAGTAGATGCTCTGAAACCTTTTCCAAAGTGTTTGGACCAATTTACACTCTCAAGAGCAGCGTATGAAAGTTTCAGTTACTCTTCATCTTTGCCAACATTTTGGTATTTCCTGACTTGTTTGTTTTAGCCATTGTGGTAGATGTATACTGTCATTTCATTGGTTTTTAATTGGTATTTTCTTGATAACTAATAAAGTTGAGTACTTTGAAAAAAGCTTATGGGCCTCGTGGATATTCTTTTTTGTAAAAAAGCAGCTTTATTGGGGTGCCTGGGAAGCTCAGTTGGTTAAGTGTCCCACTCTTGATTTCAGCTCAGGTCATATCTCACGCTTTGTGGGTCTGAGCCCCACATTGGGCTCTGCTCTGACAGTGCAGAGCCCGCTTGGGATTATATCTATTTCCCTCTCGCTCCGCCCTTCCCCCATTCTCTCTCTCTCTCTCAAAATAAATAAACTTTTAAACACTTTTTAAAAAATTGAAAAACAGCTTTATTGAGATATAATTCGCATATCATACAATTCACCCATTGAAAGCATATAATTCAATAGTTTTTAGTATATGCTGATATATGCAACCATCACCACAGTCAACTTGAGAATATTTCCATCATCTCAAAAGAAACCCCATATCCTTTAGCTCCCTACACCCCTTGCCCAGCCCTGAGCAACCACGAACCTACTGTCTATTTCTACAGATTTTCTTATTCCGAACTTTCATATGAATGTAATCACAATATGTGAACTTTTGTGACTGGCTTCTTTCCTTTAGCATAATGCTTTCAGGATTTATCCATATTGTAGTATAAACCAGCACTTCATTCCTTTTTATGGTCAGATAAGACTTCTATGACCTGATAATATGGTCGGATATCAACTGGGGCTAAACCACATTTTGTTTATCCCTTTGTCCACTCGTGGATATTTAGGTTGTCTCTACCTTTTTGCTATGATGAATAATGCCGCTATAAACAGTCAGGTACAAGTTATTGAGGGGATATATGTTTTCAGTTCTCTTGGGTGCGTACCCAGGAGCGGAATTCCTGGGTTATAGTGTAACTCTGTGTTTAATTATTGGAAGAATTGCTTGACTGTTTTCCAGAGTGGTGACACCCTTGTGTATTCCCGCCAGCCGTGTATGAAGGTTCTTCCTTCTCCACATCCCCATCAATTGTTGTTGTTAATCTGATTTTCTGATTCTGGCCACTCTAGCTGGATATATCGGGTGTCCTTGTTTACAGAGTGTTCAAGTCTTTTGTCTGTTTTTCTATTGGGTTGTCTTCTTTTTGGAATTCTTTATATATCTGAAATCGGAGGCCTTTGTTAGATATATGTACTGCAAATGTCTTCTTTCAGTCTGTGGGTTGCGTTCTCACTCATTAAAATAGTGTCTTTTTGCGAACAAATGTTCTTAATTTTAATACAGTTTCAGTGAGTGCTTTTAGATTCTGTTTTTTTTGTTGTTTAATTTTTTACTATGTGTCTTATGTGTAATTTTTTTTTTTTTTTTTTTGAGAGAATATTTGTGTGAGAGCCGGGGAGGGGCCAAGGGAAAAGGAGAGAGAGAATCTTTTTTTTTTTTTTTAATTTTGTTTATGTTTATTTATTTTTGAGAGAGAGACAGAGCAGAAACAGGGGAGGTACAGAGAGAGGGAGACATAGAATCTGAAGCAAGCTCCAGGCTCTGAGCGGTCAGCACAGAGCCCGACTCACGAACTGTGAGATCATGACCTGAGCCGAAGTCGGATGCTTAACCGACTGAGCCACCCAGGCACCCCAAAAGAGTGAGAGAATCTTTAAAAAAAATTTTTTTTAATGTTTATTTATTTTTGAGAGACAGAGCACGAGTGGGGGAGGGACAGAGAGAGAGGGAGACACAGAATCCAAAGCAGGCTCCAGGCTCCAAGCTGTCAGCATAGAGCCAGACGCGGGGCTGGAACTCATGAACTGTGAGATCAGGACCTAAGCCGATGTCGGACGGTTAACCGACTGAGCCACCCAGGTGCCCCAAGAAGAGAGACAGAATCTTAAGCAGGCTCCACGCCCAGCACGACGGGGCTCAATCTCACCACCATGAAATCATGACCTGAGCCGAAATCAAGAGTTGAACACTTAACCGACTGAGCTACCGAGGCGCCCCTTATATTCTAAGAAATCTTTGCTCCGGGTCACAAAAGTGTTTTCCTTATGTTTCCATCTAAAAGCTTTTTTGTTTCAGCTTTCACACACACACACACACACACAATTTTTTAAAAGTAATCTCTACACCCCACTTGGGTCTCATGCTTACAATCTTGAGATAAGAGTTACATATTTTGTAACTGAGCCAGCCAGGTGTCCCCCCGCAACTTTCATATTTGACATACAATCCACTTGGAGTTAATTTTTGCAAATGGTATGAAGTAGGGGACAAGCTACATTGTTTCCCCTTATGGATATCCAACTGTCTCCTCACCATCTACTGTAAGACCATTCTTTCCTTACTACATTGCAGTGTGTGGTTTTATCATAAACTAGGTAACCATACTGGTGAGGGTTTATTTCTGTGTTCTGTTTGTTTCATTGTTGTGTTTGCCTATCCTCATAATAATACCCCCCCACACACACTAGTTTTATTTATAATAGTTTTATACATATCATGTATTATATATATGATATCTGCTGGTATAGTTTTCTAGTCGTGTGATTTTTCCTTAAGATAGACTTGGGGGCGCCTGGGTGGCTCAGTCAGTTAAGCCTCTGACTTTTGATTTGGGCTCAGGTCTTGATGTCAAGGTTTACGGGACTGAGCCGTGCATGAGGCTCTGTGCTGACAGTATGGAGCGTGCTTGGGATTCTCTCTCTCCCTCTGCCCCTCTCTCCTGCTCATGTGCTCTCTCTCTCTCAAAAAAAATAAATTTGAAAAAATAGCATAGTATAATATGGTGGTATAATATAACATATAATATTATAGTATTATAATATATTGTAATATTAAATATATAATATATTATACACTACTATATATTATATTATACCACCATATTGTGTGGTAATATGTATTATAATATATATAACATTAAAATATATATTTATTAGCTATCATATGAACAGAATTATACATTATTATATATGTCATATTAATATGATTATACATTAAGACATTAATCATAAGTAATAGCAATTAATGTATTAATTGATGTATATACAATATGCCTACATATAATACTATAATAGTGTTTTATAGTATTAAAATAATACTATACTACTATACTATTACTAAAATAATATAATATTACTATTTAATAGTATTAAAATAATAAATTTAATGCTATATTTAATAATATAGTATTCAAATAATGTTTAATACTATATTTAGCAATATAGTACTAAAATAATAAAATTGTTATTAGGACTATGGAATTGGATGGCTTTGTATGAGGAGCAATAGATATTTCCGAGAGGGGGTTTAAACTGCTCAGCTTTTCCATAGGCAGTTGGCAAATGATTTAGTCTCTAAGACATTTCAAAACCCTCACCGTGGCTGTGTCTGCAGTCCTAAACCACGATCCTTAACCAATCTTAAACCCCTACGTTGAAAGACTCCCCCCACTTAAACCAGACCTCCAAACCACATAAATATCCCGACTTAGCCCTCCCCTCCCAAACTCTACTAAGGAGGTATGCTGACACCCTCTCACCTGTTGAGGGTGATTAATAAGCAATTAAATGCTACATATGAAAATCTGGGGGCCTCTTGGCCAGATCTAAAAATTCTCAACTTCTGCAACCACAGTGCAGGAAAATCTCAAGACCAGGCTCAACATTTTGTTACAAGAGGAACAGCTCCAGGGGCTCCTGGGTGGCTCAGTTGGTTAAGCGCAGACTTCAGCTCAGGTCACATCTCACAGTTGGTGAGTTTGAGCCCCGCGTCGGGCTCTGTGCTGACAGCTCAGAGCCTGGAGCCTGGTTCGGATTCTGTGTCTCCCTCTCTCTCTCTCTGTCCCTCCCCCGCTCACGCTCTGTCTCTCTCTCAAAAATAAAATAAATGTTAAAAAAAAAAAAAAAAAAAAAGAGGAACAGCTCCAGAGAAAGTTGAATTCTCAGCCATTTCCAGATTGCTTTGCCAAGGTCAAAGCACTCTTTGAAAGATGAGGTAGAGGCTTCTATCTTGCAAGACAGTACACGGTCCCCTCCAGGATATACCCCTGATTTCTCTCTGGTCATTACTTAAAAGGGGGTGGTGAGGGTGAAAAATATATTCATATAAAGTACTTATCTGGAGGAGGGAGGGATGAATTACAAATTAGCATGAGAAAATTTTTTGGGGTGATGGATATGTTCACTCTCTGGATTGTAGTGATAGTTTTTATGATTGCATACATATATCAAACTTCATCAAATTGCACACTTTGGGGGCACCTGGCTGGTTCATTTGGTGGAGCACAATTCTTGATCTCAGGGTTGTGAGTTCAAGCCCTACACAGGGTGGTAAAGCTTAATTAAGAATTGTGCACTTTGGGACACCTGGGTGGCTCAGTCGGTTAAGCATCTGACTTCAGCTCAGGTCATGATCTCACAGTTTGTGAGTTCAAGCCCCGCGTCGGGCTCTGTGCTGACAGCTTGGAGCCTGGAGCCTGCTTCAGATTCCGTGTCTCCCTCTCTCTCTCTGCCCCTCCCTTGCTCACAATCTGTCTCCCTTTGTGTCTCAAAAGATAAATAAATGTTAAAAAAATGATAATAATTGTGCACTTTAAATATGTGTGGTTAATTGTCCTAATTTTACCTTAAAGCCATTTTAAAATGTATTCAATAAATATTAGTTATTGTGAGGAGAGAATCTGAACCCTTCTTTCTAGGAATCAACATTTCCAGGCCCATTTAAGTCCTCTGTCCCATAACTGAGGCTGTCCTATGAACCCCGTGCCTTCTTTCCGCATCCAGGAGAAAGGGTGGAGGCAGCTTTTACCTAGGCGAGAAAGTGACACCTGCTGGCCGGAGAGGAAAGTACACATGGTGTCTTGCTGAACGTGTTTAGATTTTACTTCTTTTCTTCAAAAAAATCATTTATTTTGGAATAAACAAGACATACTGATGTAAAATTCAAGGGTGCAAAAAAAAATCACCTTCTACGTCTCTTCTCTCAGTTCCCTCCTCAAGAGTAGCTATTATTAGTTTTGTTAAATGCTAGCTCCCTGAAAGAACTTTAGTAGTGTCTGGGAGGGGAGGGCTAAGTTGGGATGTTTATGCGGTTCTGGGGTCTGGTTTAAGTGCGGGAGTCTTTCAATGTAGGGGTTTCATTAAGATTGGTTAAGGAACATGGTTTAGGACTGTAGACGCAGCCACGGTGAGGGTTTTGAAATGTCTTAGAGACTAAATAATCGTTTGCCAACTGCCTGTGGAAAAGCTGAGCAGTTTAAAATGGTTTTTCTGGGTGTTCCTGAATTACACACCACAATTATTTGCAACTTTTATTTTCTGGGCCAGTATTTCCTGGAATACTAAATTCATATTAACGAAGACAGTGCAATAGTAAAGTCAAGTTCATGTAGACAGTGTGGGTGTAGATGGTTCTTTGTTTCTCGTCTATCTTTTCAAAATATTCTGTGCATATTCGGTCATACATGCATATATACATTTACAAAATGTCAACTTTAAAAAAAAAGTTAAGAGGGGCGCCTGGGTGGCTCAGTCGGTTAAGCATCCGACTTTGGCTCAGGTCATGATCTCAACGCGTCGTGGGTTCAAGCCCCGCATCGGGCTCTGTGCTGACAGCTCAGAGCCTGGAGCCTGCTTTGGGTTCTGTGTCTCCTCTCTCTGCCTCTTCCCAGCTCGCACTCTGTCTCTCTCTCTCTCTCTCTCTCTCAAAAATAAACATTAAAAAAAATTTTTTTAAGTTAAGAAAAAAAGTGTCATCTTTTATCTTCTAACACTTGTTGCAGAAATACAGAAACTAGGTATAAGATACTCCTTAAATGTTAGCTATCCAACAGCGTTCGCTCTGTAGTTCCGTGTGATGTACTGTTTTCAGAGTATGCATGGGTTTGGTTTTTTTTGTTTTTTTGTTTTTTTTATCTCTTGTGTTGAATGGAATTACTGTTTGCAGTATTCTAGCATTTTCCTCCTTAACAATTTATGTAACAGATTACGGTTTTGGCAAAACCAGTAGGGCACGTTTTCTCTTATTCCTGGTTTCTTCTTTTCCGTCTTAAATTTTTTTTTTTTTAACGTTTATTTATTTTTGAGACGGAGAGAGACAGAGCATGAACAGGGGAGGGTCACAGAGAGAGGGAGACACAGAATCTGAAACAGGCTCCAGGCTCTGAGCTGTCAGCACAGAGCCGGATGCAGGGCTCGAACCCACGGACCGTGAGATCATGACCTGAGCCGAAGTCGGACGCTTAACCGACCAAGCCACCCAGGCGCCCCGTTCTTTTCCGTCTTAAAGTGCAGTTACAAGGCTGTGCGCCAGGGGAGAGAAAGAATTATTCCATGGCACTGAGATATGAAGGCACCTGCAGAGATGTTTATCCAATACATGTTCTCTGGGCATCTACTCGCTTCCAGGTACTGTGTGCTAGGCACCGGATGAATATGACGACTACGCTCTCGCCCTAACAGGGCTTAGGGCTTAATGAGGAGGATCAACACTGAGCATATAGTTATGAGTGGAATGAACATAACAAAGAGCAAGAGGTATGGGGGTCCTCACCTAATCTCGGGACCAAAGTAAAGATTCCCAGAACCGATGCTTGTGCTGCATGCAGAGGGATAAGCAGGAAAGATAGAGGTATGGGGTGACGAGTGTGGGGAATGTTCCACATAGAGGAAATAGTGTTCGCATTCTCTGGAGACTGAGGTTATTGTTATCATTTTTTTTTTTTTTTTAGTTTCCCTGTTTTCTGTGTCCAGCCGTTTGTTCATCCATCTTGCGATCTCCTTTCCAAATATCTTGCGTAGGTATGTACACATAGATTTTCCGAGTTAGAAGTCATTATCCTGGGGGTGCCTGGCTGGCTTGGTCAGAAAAGCATATGGCTTTTTTTTTTTTTTTTTGGTACTTATTTATTTATTTTGATAGAAAGAGAGATAGGGGAGGAGCAGAGAGAGAGGGAGAAAGAGAGAATCTCAAGCAGGCTCATGAACCGTGAGATCGTGACCCAAGCTGAAAGGAAGAGTCGGATGCTTAACCAACTGAGCCACCCAGTTGAGTCACCCCGGAAGAGCATGTGACTTTTGATCTTGGGCTCTTGAGTTGGACCCCCACATGGGGTGTAGAGATCACTTAAATAAAACCAAAAAAAAAAAAAAAAAAGGCATCAACTTGAATACCTAAGAATCTGTTCTGTGACTAATGTCCCTCCTCAGCGCAAGCCTCTCATGTTAGTGATCTTAGGGAAAGACAGCCCTGTACCACTGTTTAGTTTTTAGGAGATGCAATGAAAATCACTTTCTGAATCCTGTATAAAGTTCAAGAACTGGCCACCGCTGGCAGAAGACGGAGCTCTAATTTCTTGGAACTGAAAATGTCTTTAGAAATCTCCTAATATGATCTCTTTAACTGAAAAATGAGGAAAACTGAGACCCAAGGTACAGAATCCTTTATGATACTCAAGACAAGCAGCCAGAGGGGACCTGAGAAGTTGGACAGGTTATAATCTCACAGAAAATGCTGTGAGATTTACATGCTGGTATATTTCCCCAACAATTAGCCTCGTGTGATGTGTGGAAGATGGAGATGATTTTACATAAGGCATAAGGGAGTGACTGGGTGGTTCAGTCGGTTAAGCGTCCGACTTTGGCTCAGGTCATGATCTCACAGTTCATGAGTTCGAGCCCTGCGTCGGGCCCTGTGCTGACAGCTTAGAGCCTGGAACCTGCTTCAAATTCTATGTCTCCCTCTTGCTCTGCTCCTCCCCCGCTCATGCTCTGTCTCTGTCTCTGTCTCTATCAAAAATAAGTGTTAAAGTTTTTTTAATTAAAAAAAAAGATTAAATGGATAATAAGTAAAAAAACATCTAACATAGTTCATGTAAATGACTGTTGAGGTTGTCATTTGGTCAGTTGGATCAAGAGACAGGATTCTTTTTTTTTTTTTAAGTTTATTTATTTATTTTGAGAGAGACCGAGACAATGAATGTGGGGGAGGGACAGAGAGAGAGGGAGAGAGAGACAATCCCAAGCAGGCTTCTCACTGTCAGCACAGAGCCCTATGTGGGGCTGCAAGATCATGACCTGAGCGAAACCAAGAGATGCTTAACGCACTGAGCCACGCAGGCGCCCCATCAAGAGATCAAGAGATAGGATTTTTTTTTTTTTAAGTTTATTTATTTTTGAGACAGAGAGAGACAGAGCATGAACGGGGGAGGGGCAGAGAGAGAGGGAGACACAGAATCGGAAGCAGGCTCCAGGCTCTGAGCCATCAGCCCAGAGCCCGACGCGGGGCTCGAACTCACGGACGGCGAGATCGTGACCTGAGCTGAAGTCGGACGCTTAACCGACCGAGCCACCCAGGCGCCCCGAGATAGGATTTTTTTTTAAAAAAATAAATGTTTATTCATTTTTGAGAGAGTGTGAGTGGGGGAGGGGCAGAGAGAGGGGGACAGAAAATCTGAAACGGGCTCTGTACTGACAGCATTAAGCCTGATGCGGGCCTCAAATTCACGAACTGTGAGATCATGACCTGAGTTGAAGTCGGATGGGCAACCGACTGAGTCACCCAGGCGCCCCAAGAGATAGGATCGTTCAAGAGTTTCCCTCCGATTCCTTCATATTCTGATCAAACCCTACTCCAGACATCATTTGTCCCTTTCTCATAGGAAGGACAACTCTTTGGACACCAGGCTGGGGGGACATCGGTACCCTTGAGTATGCAAAATCTTAGAGTCTTTATCACAGCCTGCTTTACACTCTAGTTGTTAATATTAACAATTACAATATTTTTTTAATGTTTACAAGGACAATCAGCGGGTTATCTGAATTCTGCTCGTCACTCGGTTTTCACAACAACCGTGAAAGGGAGGTGAATCTCTCCTTTCACAGATAAGGAAAATGAGACTTACAGAGGTTCTGTTACACGACCATGTGAGTGGCAGAGATAGCTAGTAGCAGTCAGAATCTGAACCCAGATCTCAAAGTTCATGTTCTTAACTGAAACACCAGATTTAAACAATATATATACCTGACGTTGTTTCCCAATTATATTAAGTTCCTTGAAAGGAATCAATTTTGGGGCACCTGGGTGGCTCAGTCGGTTAAGCATTCGACTTTGGCCCAGGTCATGATCTCGGGGTTCGTGAGTTCAAGCCCCGCATCGGGCTCTGTGCTGACAGCTTCGGAGCCTGGCACCTGCTTCGGATTCCGTGTCTCCCTCTCTCTCTGCCCCTTCCCTGCTTGCACTCTGTCTCTCTCTTAAAAATAAACATTAAGGGGCGCCTGGGTGGCTCAGTCAGTTAAGCGTCCGACTTCAGCTCAGGTCACGATCTCGCGGTCCGGGAGTTCGAGCCCCGCATCGGGCTCTGGGCTGATGGCTCAGAGCCTGGAGCCTGCTTCCAATTCTGTGTCTCCCTCTCTCTCTGCCCCTCCCCCATTCATGCTCTGTCTCTCTCTGTCTCAAAAATAAATCGTTAAAAAAAATTTAAAAATAAACATTAAAAAAAATTAAAAAGCAAAGGAATCAATATTTTTGTTCGCCTCAGTATGTCCATAATGTTTAGCACAATACCTTGAACAAAGCAAATAATAAATCATGGGCAATATCTATTAATCCTTTAGAGGTTGTTATATTTGTGCAAAGAAGTACAGATCCAGGTATATGAATTCAGGTTTCATGAGGGATGCATTTGAACGTCATCAGAATAGACCACTACAAAATATGCCACTTTGGCCTAAGAATTATTTTGAGCTGATGGCCGTTTAGAAACAGCTGATGCAGAGCGCCTGGGTGGCTCAGTTGGTTAAGTGTCCCAGTCTTGATTTTGGCTCAGGTCATGTCTCATGTTTGTCAGGTTGAGCCCTGAGTCGGGCTCTGCATTGGCAGCATGAAGCCTGCTTGGGAATCTCTCAATCTCAATCTCAATTCCTCTCTCTCCCTCTCTCTCTCAGTAAACAAACTTAAAATAAAAAGGAAAGAAACAGCAGATGCCAGAAAACCTCTCTATCCTTCCCCTCTCCCTATCTGCCTAAAATTAGGGCATCAATTTCCCTTTGTGAAGGTGTCCTCCTCCCCTCTCCCACACCAGGAAAAGGACAATAGACTTTTAATCACTGGACACCGTAAGAGGGGTACAGCACCGAGATGGGTCTGCACAAACAAACCTGACTAAAGGAACCCTTATTCGCCATTAGTTTCCCCCGTACGTTTACCTTCTCACAATTTACCACTCCTAGAAACTCAAGCCCTTTTTTTCCTTTGTTTTATCCTTTCTTCACAAATTAATCGCCCTTTGGGGCATCTGGGTGGCTCCGGTCGGTGAAGCATCCGACTTCCTCTCAGGTCTTGATCTCACTGT
This sequence comes from Lynx canadensis, assembly GCF_007474595.2. Classification (NCBI taxonomy): domain Eukaryota; kingdom Metazoa; phylum Chordata; class Mammalia; order Carnivora; family Felidae; genus Lynx; species Lynx canadensis. Next base: position 42,972,937 of record NC_044309.1, read on the forward strand.
TCCTGAGTTCGAGCCCCACGTCGGGCTCTGTGCTGACAGCTTGGAGCCTGGAGCCTGCTTCCGATTCTGTGTCTCCCTCTCTCTCTGCCCCGCCCCCCCCCTCAAAAATAAATAAAACATTTAAAAAAAAACCCACAAAAAACAACCCTCCCCCCCATTAACTGCCCTTTGTTAAAATGATATACAAACTCACAGGTCTAACTGCTTTGAGGAATTTTCAATTCTTTTCTGCGAGCCCCGTCCCCCGTGTGCACCTGAAAAAAACATTTTCTGCTGTTAGTCTGTCTTCAATTGGTCTATCCACAGGCCCCAGTGACAGAACTTAATAGAGTACATGTTTAAAAGTTCAAAAATGAGACTACCTTGGTGATAGATAGTAAAATAATCACCTTTGCCAAGACTTCAAGCTGTTAGGCTACAGAAGCCATAGGCGCTTAGGGCCACTATTGTTGCTTTCTCTACTTGAGTTATCATTGCAAATCGTTCTCGGTACAAAAATGAAAGAACCATGAGTAATCACGTGACATCATAGTCAGTGGCTTCAAAAAACTTAAACTTCTCTTTTTTTTTAACACTTTTTTTAATGTTTTTTATTTGTTTTTGAGACAGAGAGAGACAGAGCATGAGCAGGGGAGGGGCAGAGAGAGAGGGAGACACAGAATCTGAAACAGGCTCCAGGCTCTGAGCTGTCAGCACAGAGCCCGACGTGGGGCTCGAACTCACAGACTGTGAGATCGTGACCTGAGCCGAAGTCGGATGCTTAACCCGCTGAGCCACCCAGGCGCCCCAAAACTTCTCTTTACTTACAGTTTAAACCTTTTGGGAAAATGGTTGAATCTAGCATAAAGTGGAGAATTACTAAAGCTAAACACACCTAGATACTTCTTAGGGGCAACACTTTCAAATGTCCCACGAATAGTCTTGATGCTAGAATCCACCAGTCTTGCTTTTTCGTTCCATAATTTTGGTTTATGTGCAGAAAGCTCATTTATGGTTGAATAATCGATTTCTAACCCTAACCATCGTCTTGTAAATATATGATGTTGCTGTCAGTTCAGCGTAAATGTATTGCGACAAACAAAAAACATCAAACGTGTGTATTCAATTGATCATAGATCATCTCTCTATGGGAATTATAGCTTGTCTTTAGTTAACAAGTGTCCATAGGAGAAATGTATGTTTTCTGTGTGTGTGTGTGTGTGTGTGTGTGTGTGTATATTAATGGATGTGCATAAGGATGGTTGGAAAGGCAGAAAGAAAAAATTTGAAAGATAGAAAAAGACAACTATACAATTACAAGGCTTAGATAAGAGGTCATCAAAAGCACAGGTTTTTAACCATTTTATCGCCACATTATGAATGAGGTGACATTTTCACATGCCATCCCTACCCTGACTTATCTCTATAAAGGGACCCAGGAATATGCCCAATTCTGGCATTAGACATTAATGTACCCACTTAAGAAAATACAGGGGCAGGGGCACATGGGTGGCTCAGTCAGTTAAGCATCTGACTCTGGTTTTGGCTCAGGTCATGATCTCACGGTTTTGTGAGTCTGAGCCTTGCATTGGGCTCTGCATGGGCAGCACGGAGCCTGCTTGGGATTCTCTCTCTCTCCTTCTCTCTGTCCCTCCCCCACCTGCACTGTCTCTGTCTCTCCCAAACTAAATAAATAAACTTAAAAAAAAAAGAAAGAGAAAAAGAAAACACAGGGGCAAAAAAGCAAAAAAAAAAAAAAAAAAGAAAGAAAGAGAAAGAAAAAAGAAAATACAAGAGTGCCTAGCTGGCTCAGCTGTAGAGTGTGTGACTCTTGAACTTGGGGTTTTGAATTAGAGCCCCATGTTGGATGTAGGGATTACTTTAAAAAATAAAATAAAATTGTAAAGAAGAAGGAAAAGAAAATAGAGACAACTTCTATGGATAGCAATTTTGCTATAGTTACTGAAATACCAAACATACGTGTATTTTGACCTACCAGTGACACTTTAAAAAAATTTTTTTTTTAAGTTTATTTATTTTTGAGAGAGAGACAGAGCATGAACGGGGTGGGGTGGGGCAGAGAAAGGGAGACACAGAATCTGAAACAGGCTCCAGGCTCCGAGCTGTCAGCACAGAGCCCGATGCAGGGCTCGAACTCACAGACCGTGAGATCATGATCTGAGCCGAAGTCGGACGCTTAACCAACCAAGCCACCCAGGCGCCCCTACCAGTGACACTTTAAGGAACTTCTTTTACAGTTATGATTGCATCTGTGTGCACTGATACACGTTTAAGGATATTGTGATTATACAATGGTACAAATAACAAAAATGTTCATCAGTATGTCTGTATTGTATAACAAAAATGTCCATTCAATATCCCTACACAAGGGAATACTGTGCAATTGTTAAAAAAGAATATGGCAGCTCTACATATTCTCTTACAGGATAATCGCTAAAGTCTATTCTTATGTCAAAAAGCTTGGAGGTAGGGCGCCTGGGTGGCTCAGTCAGTTAAGCGTCTGATCTCGGCTCGGGTCATGATCTCACGGTTTGTGGGTTCGAGCCCCGCGTCAGGCTCTGTGATGACAGCTAGGAGCCTGGAGTCTGCTTTGGATTTTGTGTCTCCTTCTCTCTCTGTCCCTCCCCCACTCGTGCTCTGTCTCTGTCTCTGTCTCTCAAAAAAATAAACATTAAAAAAGAAAAAGCTTGGAGGCACTTACGTTTTCTTTCTTTTTCTTATATCCTACATCCGTTATGTCAGTAAATCTGGTTGGCTTTAGCTTCAAAAGATATTCAGGGGCACCTGGCTGGCTCAGTCAGTAGAGAAAATGACTGTTGACCTTGAAGTCATAAGTTGAAGCCCCACATTTGGGTGTAGAGCTTACTTTTAAAAAAGTACACACACACACACACACATATACTTTTTAATATCTATATCTTCAGTATCTGACCACTTCTCATCATTTCTACTGTTATCACTCTGGTCTATTGCAAATGCCTCCTAATGGATCTATCAGCTTCTATCCTTGTCTCCCATGCCTATTCTCTTAAAACATTTTTTAAAAATATTTATTTATTTTTGAAAGAGAGAGACAGAGTGTGAGCAGGGGAGGGCAGAGAGAGGGGGAGACACAGAATCCGAAGCAGGCTCCAGGCTGTCAGCACAGAGCCCCATGCGGGGGTTGAACTCACAAATCGTGGGATCATGACTTGAGCCGAAGTCAGATGCTTAACCAACTGAGCCACCCAGGCTCCCCTCTCATGCCTATTCTTTTTTTTTTTTTAATTTTTTTTTCAACGTTTATTTATTTTTGGGACAGAGAGAGACAGAGCATGAACGGGGGAGGGGCAGAGAGAGAGGGAGACACAGAATCGGAAACAGGCTCCAGGCTCTGAGCCATCAGCCCAGAGCCTGACGCGGGGCTCGAACTCGCGGACCGCGAGATCGTGACCTGGCTGAAGTTGGACGCTTAACCGACTGCGCCACCCAGGCGCCCCTCTCATGCCTATTCTTAACACAAACAGCCAGGGTGATCCTGTTAAAAAGGTAAATCAGACCACATTGCTCCTCTACTCAAATTCTCCCAATATTTCTCCGTCAGAGTAAAAGCCAGAGTCAGATCTAATAATCTTTATTCCATCCCTCCCTCCTCCTCCCTCCCCGGCGCTCTCACACTTCTTTATCCCTCGTCTCCCATTCCTCACCTCTGGTCTCCTTCTGGTCCACACACACTATGCTTGCTGTTCCTGTAGGGGAGGAAAGTGTTCTCTTTGACCCTCGTAGGGTCCCTGGCTGGGTCTGAAAGCCAAACTGACAAAGACAGAGTAACAAAGGAAAAGCATATAAATGTTCTGAATATAATTTTGATTATATATTATATATATATATTATAAATGTTCATATATATTATAAATGTCCTGATATAATTTTGACAAGGGAGCCTTCGTAAGGAAACGAAGACCCAAAGGAATGGTTATACCTGAGGATTTTTATGCCAGGTGGGATGACAAGCTGATGGTCGAGGAGAAATATGATATGTCTGAGAGTATGATGTAATTGTAGTAAACCGGAGGGAACTCAGTAAGTCCTGTTCAGATTCCTCACAGCATCCCTTTGTCTTTGGAGATAGGGGTGTTCCTTTCCTTCAGGTATAGGGACGGTGCCTCTGCCATGAGGCTTCTAAGACCTATTTCTAGGAAGAAGGCTCAGGAGAAGGTCTGAATGACATTCTTATTTCTGTAGTTCTAACTCCTTCAGCTGAAAATAATCAATATGGCAAGGCGCCCTATTTTGGGGTAGTGCGTCCTGAACCCCATCGTTCTTCTAACACACTGGCGCATAATCCTTGTGCCTGGAGCCGATATACGCATGACTGCCTCTGTCACTCCCTCCGGATCCCTTCTTAATGGCCATCTTGTCTGCGAGGTATTCCCTCACAACTCTCCTTACATTCTCAGCCCCGCCCCCTAATTTTCCCAACCCCTTTCCATGAAAAATGTTTTCTCCGTTGCCCTAGTCATCATATGACATTCTACAGATTGTGGATTTTCCTCATTTGTTGATCGCTCTTCTCCCCCACGAGAATGCAAGTTCCACAAGGGTAAGAATTTTTGTCCATTTTGTCTACCGATGGATGTCCGTGACAGAAGAAAATGGCTGTACGTGGCTGTCTCATAGTAGGCCCTCAAACTATTTTTGGTGCATACTGAACATGTGGATGAATTAGATGTCAGTATGAACTAAAGAGAGCCGTCAAGGATAATTCTACGGCGTGTTGCCTAGATAAGTGGGATTGCCATTTTCTCAGCTGGGGAAGGCTAAGCGGAGCAGATTTGCTGTAATTATTGGTCGTCTGTCACACACGCCTCTAGAATGCAGTCAGGAAGGAGACTCAGGGGCGCCTCAGTTGGCTAAGCATTTGACTTCGGCTCAGGTCATGATCTCACAGTTCATGAATTCCAACCCCGCGTTGGGTTCTCTGCTGTCAGCGTAGAGCCTGCTTCAGATCCTCTGTCCTCCTCTCTCTTTGCCTCTCCCTCGCTGGCGCTCTTTCTCTCAAAAATAAATAAAACTTTAAAAAAAAAAAGAAGGAAACTCAGGCAGAGTGCTCTGACAGGGAGATCTATCTCCCCTGATTCTGGTAACTCTAACAATTTCTTTACTCAGATTTATAGATGTCAAAAAAAATTACCCAAAAGTTAGAAATGTGTCCTTTCAGTGTAGGACTAGGTTTGCGCCTTTGATTGATTTCCTCTTGACTGGGTTACTTTACAACTCAAGAGGCACAGATTGACTCAAAGATGCAAATGCTCCCTGTCTGGGTGGTGGAAAAGATAATCCTTTTTTTTTTTTTAAGGTTTTATTTATTGAAGTAATCTCTATACCCAATATGGGGCTCGAACTCATGACCCCCGAGATCAAGAGTCACTCGCTCCACTGACTGAGCCAGCCAGGTGCTCCTAGAAAAGATAATCAATCCTTAAGGTTACGGTTGGTGGTTCAGAAGGACATCGACCAGTTTTGTATCCAACCCAGCAATCTTTTCTAGCATTCCTGTATTAAATTGACTGTAAACATCGAGCATCTCAAATGCACTTTGAGCTGATTTTAATGTCTCAGTGGTTCTCTCGTTACTTAACAAGTTATATAAAACGTTTGACACGTGTTCATTTTATATTTGCATGAGAGTTATGATTCTACCTTTTTTTAAAAAAAATTTTTTTTCAACGTTTATTTATTTTTGGGACAGAGAGAGACAGAGCATGAACGGGGGAGGGTCAGAGAGAGAGGGAGACACAGAATCTGAAACAGGCTCCAGGCTCTGAGCAGTAAGCACAGAGCCCGACGCGGGGCTCGAACTCAGGAACAGTGAGATCGCGACCTGAGCCGAAGTCGGACGCTTAACCGACTGAGCCACCCAGGCGCCCCGCTTGGATAATTTTAAAGTTCTTTTTTGTTTTATAAATCTCGGAGCCCATAAATTCTTTTAACCTTCATTTCATCTTCTCCCAATTCGACTGTACTTATTTTTTTGGCTGTAGGTCACCAAGGACCATTTATTTTTTCACTTAGTAACATTTCCTGCAGGTTAAAAAGTCACATGTGACATGGTAACAGCCTTCCTCTCTGCCTTATGATCTTTTTTTTTTTCCCTTTTCAAATTTTCACTTAAATTCTACTTAGTTAACCTGTAATGTAATACTGGTTTCAGGAGTAGAATTTAGTGATTCATCACTTACGTAGAACACCCAGTGCTCAACACCAGTGCCCTCCTTCATAGGCAGCACCCGTCTAGCCCATCCCCCCCCTTCCCTCCCATCAACCCTCACCTCCCAAGTAGACCTTAAAGTGGAATATAGAATGGTGGCGGGCTGGGAGGGGGGGTGTGATGTGTATATGGTGGTTCACATCTGCAAGTGGTGGTGTTTAGAGTAAAAGTTACGATTCCCTTTTCCCCCTACTTCCTCCAGTCCACGTTTGCATAGAAGCTGAGCGCACAGGCTTCCTTGCCTGGTGGCTTGTAAATAGATACATTCCAATGAGGCTAACACCTCCAGGGTTAAGGGCCTTCTCTTCCTCCACAATTCGTGGTGCAAAGCTGGGTTTAGAAGGGTTGGAGGATGCTTAGTCTGTGTTCAGTTGATATGCAAAATTAAATCGGCCTGCTACTATTCTGTTGGCTTTAAGTTGTTGCCAAAGAGGTGAGTGAGTGCCTTTCACAACCTGATCTTCCTTATTTAGGTGAGTTTTCTGGGGGGGGAGGGCGTCTGCTTCGACACGACAGATAGAACGCATTTCCTTTTCACCTGTTTAGGCTAATGACTTGCAGTGTTATGCAGAGTAAAGAAATTATTCAGCCTCTATTCAGGAGAACTGTTTGGTTTGAAAAAGAAAACACTAATTCCAGCAGAATCATTAAATGAAAATGAGAAAGCTTAGCAAAATAATAAAAAAAAAAAAAAAAAAGAAGAAGAGCCCGTTAAGGATTTTCTAGGGATTAACTGATTGTTTTGCTCCCTTTAGGTGGAGACAAATTCTTCAGTACCGGTTCCCAAGTGGACTTAGTCCGGGCGAATGGTTTTCATATGGATGGAGGTTTTCCTTAATACTTCACTTTATCATTAATACATTTTTTTTTAACCCTGAAATTTCCTTTGGAACATTGCTTAGACCCGCGCCTCAGGAAGGCTGGTCCGTCTCAGAGGGAAATGAAGTTGAAAACAATTGTTGTGAAATATGGGGTACAAGCCTTCACATCAGAAGATGAAACTTCTGGCTCATAATCAATAACACATGGGCTGCGCTAGAGTATTCCCAGGCTAGATTTATAGCATTCCCCCAAATTACACATCATCACTACCTTATTCCCTAAGATCTTCGAAATGCGTAACTTTTAGGAGATGTAGGGGCTGGTGACCAGGAATACAAAACATCTTTAGAGGCAGAATGCATCGATAAGCAGTAGGGGTGATTCTGTTTCACCTCCACCGGTGAACATACTTGGGATATATCACAGGCCTTCTTTAGACACTTAACGGCACCGGTTCTCCCACGGAACCCACGGGAGCACGTGAGTAACGTTTCTTGACCCGAACGTCGTATCAGCTGAAAATTGTCTACGGATACCTCTTTTTCATTGGTGCCAGGAGACTCCGTTCAGGCTCAATATATCCACTGTTAAGCCTCCGCAAGAAAGCTTTAAACTTCTTTGACACGCCAACAATCTAAGTTTGAATTAAATGACTAATGCTTTACCTAGTTTCTACCACTAGTGCTCTGCCAGCATCTTTTCAATTCATCCTCAGCCAAAGCCTGTCAACCATCCTGGCAACACACCCTTTCACCTCCCCACACCTCACGTCTTTGCTTTTCCAGTCCTTTGGCTGCCCTCCGGTTCCTTCCCTCACATACTTGTCTGGCTGGTTCCTAGAAGCCTGGCAGAGATTCGTCTCTGACATAAATCTGGCTACCACGGATTAAGAGCCGGAGTCCAAACCCTCCCTGAGCGCAGATCTAAATGGATCTCATTTATAAACAAAGAGAACACCTCTATTTTTTTTTTTTCTCGAAAAACAAATCATGCACTGACTTTCAAAGGCGAGAATTAAGAGCGGGTGGACAGAGAGAAGGACAGACTAGACCAGAGGCTGGGGAAAAACTAGGAGGTAAAAATTGTTCCTGGATGAAGATAACCCCAGAGAAGGCAGCAGCCTTCGTTATCTATCCACCAGGGGTCCCCCAGCCTGCTGTAAAGGTAAACGAGGGCAGTTATCTTTGTTCTGTGCCCTGAAGTAACCCAAGTTTCCAAAACGGGAGGTGGCACATAGTAGGTGCTCGATTAATATTTGCCGAATGTTCCCAAGGCTAAGAGGATTAAAAGCCGACCAACTGCTCTCATAAATAAAATGGCAAAGGCCACTGCCTCATCAAATGTTTAGCATCCCCAAATACAGCCCCATTGTTCTACTCTCTTTATACCCTCTCTTTATGCCTCATCCCTGATTTTTGTCGTTCTTTTGCATACACACTTGCACCCAAGAACACGCGCGCGCGCAAAATCCCTGAAATGACAGACTTAAATGTGTTGTTCAAAGCAAGGCTTATTGGGTTGCCGCTTTTAAATGAATGTCAAGTCCTAATGGGTTCAGTTTCTGGGCAGCATTCTTTCCCGCCTTCTCGGAGTTGAGGTGAGGATTTAACAATCAGCATTCTCTCTCCAGTGCCTCAATCTTTTTCTTTCCTGTTCTCTCCTCTCCTCGGCTCTATTTCCTTCCCCAGTCTGTCGTTTCTCTCGGGTGGTTGCCTCGCTTTCTCCCTCTTTGCCTGTTCGCCCCTTTGATCCTTTCTTTCTATCCCTTATTCCCAGAAGCTCCAGAAAATACCTCCTTTTTTCCCCCCTTTGCACGTCACTTCCCTCCCTTCTCCCATCTCCTTCTCCTTGTCGGTGAGAGTGAGTTCCCCACTAGAGGCCAGCACTTTCTCAGTTTCGTCCCTCCAACCGGCGCGCAGAACTCGGAGAGAAAGAAGGGAAAAAAAGAGGAGAAAGAGAGAGCGAGGGGGGGGTGGGGGGGGGGAAACAACAACCCCGGGGCCTAGAGCGCAGAGGCCCGGGAGCGGCGTCGTCATGGCAACGGGCGCCGGCAGGAAACGAGGGACGCGCGGGAGGGAGGAGGGGTGGGAGGAGGGCGCCGAGGGGAGGGGAGGGACGGGGGAGGGGTCCGGCTGCCCCGGAAGCACCTCCCCGCCAGCCCCCTCCTCCAGCCCGGCCCGCAGCCCCCGGCCTGCAGCCCCCACCCTCTCGGCCCGGCAGGAAGTGACAGGCCCGGAGCGAGCCCCGGAGGCCTGGCAGAGCCGCGGCCGGGCCCGCACCCGGAGCGGCGGGAGGGGCGGGGAGCCGCGGCCGCGCCGGGCACCTCCCACCCCGCCCTCGGCGCCCCCGCCCCTCCAGGAAGGGGAGGAGGCGAGGGGAGCCCGCCGCGGAGGCCGAGCGAGCCCCCCGCCCGGCCCGGCGACTGGGGACCCCGGCACATGAGGTGGACGCCCCCCGGGAGCACTTCGGTGCGGAGCCGGGCGCGAAGGTAACCGGGCGGCCGCGGGCTGGGGAGGGGCAGGACCTCTGGGGGCTTGGCTGCGCGGGGATGTTTCTTCAGCCACCTCCGTCTGTGTAACGCCCCAGGTACCTCCCCCAGTTTCTTTCCCTGCCTACCTCTAGCGCTGAGCTCTGCGGTCCTTCGGCTCTGTCTGTCCAAGTCTTCTTGCTATTCATTGCGCTGCGCTTCACGCCGTCTGTCCGTCACCCTAGTTGCTTCTGACTGCTCATTTTCTCATTCATTTTTCCTTCTCTGACTTTGGTTCTCCCATCCAAGCCTGCTGTCTAGTAATCTCCCTGCTTTGGATGGTCCGCTTGGTGCCTCGGTCTCCCAGTTCCTTGACTTCTGACTGTCCCTCTCCTGCTTGGCTCCCTGCTATCAGTAGGCACGTCTCCCAGCTCACTTGGGTCAGTTCACGCCTGGCACCGCTCTATCCGCCCCCTTCCCTCGGTGTCTTTGATTCCTCTTTGGAACCTCATTTTCATCAGGGTTCTGTGTACAGCGAGGACCCGTGGGCGCTTACTTATCCCTGTTCTTCAGATCACTTCCATTTCTTTGGCACAGTCTTCTCCCAACCACCCCCTTGTCCTGCCGCCCTTCCTATGCCCGGTACTTTCTACAAGACGGAGTTTTATGTTTAGGGAAATTTATTCCCTCCAACTCTTGGCTCAATGGGCCCAGTATCCGGTCCACTTCACTATCCTTTTCTAGCTCCCCGCCAGAGGTCCGTCCTAAACCAACCCAACCCAATCCAGTCCATACACACCCAACTACTACGGTTCAGGGTGACCACAGTTGAGCTATTGTGGGGACCTCCGTGGATCAGCTTCTTGCTCTTTTCTCTTCTGGCATGATTCTGAAAATGTAAATTCACTGTGCCTCCCAAACTTTTTGTTGTTTTCATTTTCTCCACTTAATTTTGCAGTCCCAACATTGATCACAGATGAACAGATTTACGTGGCTGAGATCCAGGAATCCCACTCTTGATGTCAGTTTCTCCTGATTTTATTCCCTAAGCTGGTCCCTTTCCATCTCTGTGTTCCTCTCACACTCTGAAAAAAAATATTACTCCGACTTCCATTTTAGGATCCTGCGGTTTATTAGCACTTCTCCCAATGAATGTAGGAATTAATGTATCCTCCAGCTGGTAAAGGGGACTCCTGTCTCTGAGTCAAGTGAACTAAGTCCATTGATCTCTATATACAACTCTGCCATGCTGCCTCTAATCCTTACCCACTTTTTTTTTCCTTCACATGCTGATAATGAGGATTCATGGGTCTGTATCTGTTGAGTGCTTTGATATTTTGGCGAAAGATGTGGGAGAAGGTAACCGGAGTTGAGGCTGATAGGGTTTCCCCTGGGTGCTTCTTGGGTTATATCCATGTTTGCAGTGACATTTGCCACACCTACAGAGATGGGTAGAGTACTTGGGGGATGATGATGCGATCAGATGATGCCCCGAAAGGAATACTGAGAAATCTCCCTAACTCTGTTTCCGGGGCCAAACGGTTTGATTTTGTCTACCTTGTTGTGTTTTGGATATAATCATTATGATCAGTCCATTTTAATAAAACTGTTGACAGGCCTTAGCAGAAATTCTGGTTTGATGTTTACATTCCTAAACCAAATAGTGCTTTGCTGACCTAACATTTCTAGTGGCCCCGTGCCTCAGAGGTAGAGAATATAGTGTCCAGGCTTAACAAAAGAGAGAGAGAAAAAAATAAGAATGAACCAAAAAAAGCCATATGGTCATTTAGTGCTGTTTGGAGGCCTATTTCTTATTTCTCATCTCCTGTCTCGTTGCTTGGTTCTTAGCACTGTTTTCATGTCTGTTTGCAAATTTTATCGTAGACCTCCCCCCCCCCCCCCGCGGCGTAAATTCTGACTGCTTAAGTGCACCAAAAAGTTGAATCTTACTTTCTTGAAGATTTTCATTGCTGTGTATTTCATCTGTTTAATACGTGGGAGTCCATTTGTGAAAATGATACAGTACATTCAACTGTGAAGATTTTTCTACAAATGGGGAAACTGAGGTATAAGCAGGGAAAGTGACATGCCCAGTGTGTGATTAATAGTAGCCTGAGCCGGAACCAGGAAGCTATTTGGGCTGTAGCCCAGTTCTACCTGCTGGTTTGTTTGTTTGTTTCGAGTTTTATTTATTTAAGTAATCTCTGCACCCATCCTTAAGCTCCGAACTCATGGCTTGACTCAGGACTCAAGAGTCTGTATGGTCTTCTGAGTGAGCCAGCCAGGGGCCCCTCTGCCTTCCAAGTTTTCTGACCTTCCATGATGCATTTAACATATCTGTATCTCAAGCCCCTCCTCCATAAAATGAGGACAATGAATACTCAAACCCAATGACACTGCCTAAAGCACAGATCTTTTTGTTTGAGGAAGTAGCATGTGTTCATGTAAAAGACCTGATACTTCCTAGCACAACTTTAACCTCAGAAAACCTCCTTTCTGCAGTGATAATATGGGGATAATCCTGTTTACCTTAAAGCTCTGTGAAAAATAATGGAGATGAAGAGCTAGTCAGTGAGAGGAGGCACCTGGCGGCTTCTCAGTGCCTGGTGACCATTGTTAAGATGATGCTGATAATGACGTTGAGGATCCAGACAAAAAGGAGATAACTGTTAAGTGGCTTGCGGGAATGTAAGGTAGCCTTAGCCTTAGGAGTCTTGAATTCTAGCCATTTGCTAGTCAGTGACAGTCCCAAGGGACTATGTAAAGGTTTCTTTTGAGACACTGCGTAGCTTCAAACGATGGTATGGGGAACATATGGTTGTGTGTGTTGTAGATTTGGTAATTCTCAAAAACCCAAGGAATCATGGCTACTGGAAAGAAGAGGAAGAGTCTTAGATAGCTTGAATAATAACAAGAAATAATAGTGTGAGATCCGGTGTAAATTTCAATCCTTCGCTACTTTCCTCTAGGTCTTGAGTTAGAGCGCCGGCTTTGGGGACCCTGGACCAGTATCATGGAGACGGAGAGTGAGCAGAACTCTAACTCCACCAATGGGAGCTCCAGCTCTGGGGGCAGCTCTCGGCCCCAGATAGCTCAGATGTCGCTGTATGAACGGCAAGCAGTGCAGGTAAGGCTCAACTCGGAGGGGCTGTGATCTGTGAGTCTGGGCTTGGGGTAGGCACGGGTGCTGGGGGAGAATTGCTCTTAGCTCCTTTTCAGCAAACCGGGGCAGTTGGATTAGGTGACGACTAACGCCCCTTCCAGCCCTGAGAATCTTACGGGTTTATAACAGTGTGACCAAGCAACCAGAGAATGAAATTCAGTCTTTAAACCATGGATTTGTATATCATTCAGTTCATGTAGCTAGATTCTGACTACCCACTTCTCTTCGTGGATTGTCAGGTTTTTAATATTTGGTCTTTCTTGTCAATCACCCTGAGTAATGGAAGTTTGAGACTCAGAGTTTTATTTTTTGATAAATAGAAAAATTCCACATTTAAAAAAAATCTGCTTGGGAACGGGGCATTTTACTTAAAATAGCTTGGTTGCTAGAATAACTATGCACATCGTAAGAATAGTTCTAATTATTAAAGAATAAGAATACGGTAATATCCTAATGTCAATACTAAAACTGCATTACCAGTATCATCCTTATAATGCCAGCTGTTGGAAAATTGTACTAATAGAATCTTTCACAAGCCCCTGTTTGCTCTCTTTTTCATCATTTTCAACTGCTTGGGGCTCTCTCACCGTTGTTGTATCCCTAGCGTATGGTCTTTTATTTATTTTTTTGTTCTCTTTAGTTTTTCTTCTTATTTTTGTTTTGTTTTATTTATTTATTTATTTATTTATTTATTTATTTAAGTTTATTTATTTATTTTGAGAGAGAGAGGGTGGGAGAGAACTGGGGAGGGGCAGAGAGAGAGAGAGAGGGAGAGGGAATCCCAAGCAGGCTCTGCGCTGCCCGTGCAGAGCCCGACGCGGGGCTGCGTCTCACGAACCGTGAGATCGTGACCTGAGCCGAAACCAAGAGTCAGATGTTCAGCCCACTGAGCCACCCAGGTGCCCCTTTGTTTATTTATTTTTTTTCAATAAGCTCCACGCCCAATCTGGGGCTTGAACTCGCAACCCTGAGACCAAGAGTTGCATGCTCTATACCTACTGAGCCAGCCTGATGCCTCTTCTTTTCTTTTCATTACTTGTTTTCAACTTGTCCAGCCCTCGCTCTTTTCCTTACTACATCGCATGCTTCTCCACATTCCATTCTGGGAATTAAGAGTTCATGTGAGTTACATTGCTTTACTTTTCTTTATATACAAGAATAGAGCATGACAGAATTGTTTCTTTATTTTTTGAAGACTGTGAACTTCCTAGTTCTCCTGGAGAAAGGGACAAATCCGATGGTTGTTGATTTCGCCACACTCCCCCGCTTCTTTTGTTTCTCTCCTTAAACCTCCCTTTCCGAGGATCGCAGTCATTTGCATAGAATAGGAGTTCCAAGTGATTCTTTTCTGAGTGGGTTGGGTTGATCCTCTCTTTTTCCTCTTAGGCTCTGCAGGCACTGCAGCGTCAGCCCAACGCGGCTCAGTATTTCCACCAGTTCATGCTCCAGCAGCAGCTCAGCAATGCCCAGCTGCATAGCCTGGCCGCCGTCCAGCAGGTGAGAGGTCAGCAGCCGGCTGGCCCAAGAGGGAGGGGGTAGGCGCTCCAGGTGGGTAGGGGCGTACCGCCTCCTCCACTAAGTCCGGCTGGCAACAGTGTCTTTTCTGCCTCCTGCCCTCCTGGAGGAGGACGAAGGGATCTCAGTCTCTGGGGTTGCAGTAGGAGCTGGGAGATAGAATGGCTGTGTTCTCGAACTGCGCTGTCCCATATGGCGGCCACCAGCCGTGTGTAGCTAGTGAGCCCTTGACAACAGGACTAGTCCAAATGGTAACATTATGGATCGCAAGGTCTTCGCGTGGAAAAAAAAAGTAAACTGAGTGGTTTGTTTCTCTTGGTTATACGTTGAAATGAGAGATACCGGCTTAAGTAAAATCAAAGCTTATTTTGTTTCTTTTCGCTTTTCGAAAAGCGTGCGTCCTAGAAAGTTATATATGTGGCTCGCCTTATATTTGTGTGGGACGGCCGCGGACCAGACCTGCGAGTGACTCGATACGATCTGATCACAGGTTCTTCCGCCTAAGAGAAAGTGGGAGGAGGAGGAGGAGGACAGATTACCGGATCTCCCCCGCCCCCCCCCCCCCGGGGGGAGTTATGGGGGAGTTACTAGGCTAGCGGATGTGGTAATGCCAGCGTTATTGGGATAGCGAATATACTCTTCCTTGCTCCGTGGTAGTCTCTGGGTTCTTACCCGAAGTCTTGATTCCATTTTGTGCTGGCGCTTAGAAGATTCCGAGTCTTCTCCTTCGTTGTCTCTGCTCTTTCTTGTTTCCTTTCCCCTCTAACAGGCCACGATCGCTGCCAGTCGGCAGGCCAGCTCCCCAAACAGCACCACACAGCAGCAGACTACCACCACCCAGGCCTCAGTGAGTACTGCCTCCTCCCACCAAGTGGCACCCTGTCCTGGGTCTTTGTCTCTGGGGTAAACAGCTTTGGGCAGCCAGTCGGAGAGTGCTTATTGAGTCATCAATAGTATTCATCGCTCTGACGTAGAGAATGTCAGTAAAAGGGAAATAACTGACTTGAAGCTATATAGGACCCTTAAGGAGGAGGTCTGAGAGAGGAGGAAGAAAATCCCCGGGGGGAGAAGAGGAGATAACAAAGGGAAGGGACCGATCTCTGGACCCTTTCCTGAGACGTGAAGTCTGCTCCATTCTTGTTCCTTTCCCCTCCCAGCCGTTAATGCCAGTGGGTAGGGACTGGTTTCTTTACTTCGGTAATACCCCTACAGTAGCTGGGATGACGGTTATGGATGGGAAGGTGTTATTCATTACCCCCCCACCCCGCTTCTGAAAATGAGGTATTCTGCTCTTGACTGTGTCACTCTGAATTTGTCCGTGGTGTATGTTTCCTTTGACCCCCGCCCAAAGCCTTAGCCTGGTTCCTCTCTGTACCACGCAGATCAATCTGGCCACCACGTCGGCCGCCCAGCTCATCAGCCGATCGCAGAGTGTGAGCTCTCCCAGTGCTACCACTTTGACCCAATCTGTGCTACTGGGGAACACCACCTCCCCACCTCTCAACCAGTCTCAGGCCCAGATGTATCTACGGGTAAGCCACCAACACGACCACCATCGTTCCCGGGGCATAACTGTGAGTGGCCCTGGCAAACAAAGACTTGAGTGAAAGCTATTTTACTTAACTACGGTTACCCCGATATGTTAACACACACTGATCTGCCTCCTAGGCCTTACTTATGTGTAGAATTGATGCTCAGTATCCACGGGTAGCCTGCAGATTACATCCAGATCCTAAGTTAGATGTTCGCCTTAACGTTTGACTCAAGGAGCGTCACGTATAGTCCAGTCGTTAAACCTGTGGCTCAAGTACACAAACTAAGTGTTATCTCTTAGCCTGTCTACCTACTATATACATAAATACTTGTTCTGAAATCCTCATTGTCTCAACGTCTTTGATGTTTGACTCTTTGATATCAATCTGTAGTTTTATGTACATTCTAGGTTTCCTTCTGGATGACTCATCGCATATGGAGAATAAGGGTCTCCTGGGTTGGTGTGGAAAGGGGCAGGGCTTAGCAGTTTCGTATCTTCTGTTTATTTTGTCTTGTGGTCCTTCCCTTCCGTTTCTTCTGTCTTTCTTCTTTCCCTCTTGTTCTCTTTCCTTTGCTCTTCCTCTTCCTCCTCTCCTTGCCAGCCACAGCTGGGAAACCTATTGCAGGTAAACCGGACCCTGGGCCGGAATGTGCCTCTAGCCTCCCAGCTCATCCTGATGCCTAACGGGGCGGTGGCTGCAGTCCAGCAGGAGGTGCCATCGGCTCAGTCTCCGGGAGTCCATGCAGATGCAGATCAGGTCAGTGGCAACCACTTGACCTGGGGATGGGCACTGGGGAGGATGAAGGGAACGACCGCAGACCAGGGCCTGCCCTGCTACCCCATTACTACTTCTCAGGATTCTTTTTTCCTCCCCTTTTCTTAGTTTCTATAGAACTTGAATCCCTTATAGCCGATGAGTTACTCGAGTTAGGAAGGGAAGTAGATTTGACTGAAAACAGCCCTGTGGATCTGGGAAGCCTGTTCTCATCCCAGGGTAGATTTCCTTACATTCTTTTAGCCCTCTGTGGCTCAGTTTTATTCAGGAAGTCTTAATTCTCTTTCTTTGCAGTATTCTCTTCCGGATAAGGGAATCCTGCAGTTAGCTAGATGGGAAGCCAGCCTGGCTGAGTTGCTGAAAGAACGTTTGATTCCTTCTCTTCATGAGTTACGGTAGCTGCCCACTTTCGGCAGCGTGTTTCCACCCGCTGTGTGCCCAGTAAAGTCTTCCTCACCCTTGCTCCCCGTGCCTTATCCCCAAAATACGTATATTTATTTCGAGCATGAAGCTTTTGCTTCTTACGGATGGAATGCCCACTGGGATCTCACAATCCCTTTTTTCTTTCTCTTAGTTTGTCAGCAAGTAAATAGTGAGCTTGAGCTCTTTCTACTGATGTGCTCAGAAATATACTAGAGACTTTGGAAGATTGGAAAGCAATACAAGTCAAGTCTTCAAAGATCTTAGAGAACAAAGAAGTGCGAAGTAGATGGTACTAACTTGGAGGGACACAGGAGTTTGGAGAAGAGATGGCCGCATTCCTTCTCGGGGACTCTGGGGATACCTGAGTAGATTCTTAAAGGATGGATAGGATTTGATTCAGAGCAAGAAGAAAACTGAGAGAGAACAGGATGTGTAAAGGCATAACTCCTGTATGTGCCTGAGTTGGGGATGAGTGGATAAAGTGGAGACAACAGACCTGATGGCAGAAAAGGTCAATGGCAGGGAGAAGTCTGAAAAGTACCTTCATAGGTAGCAGGGGTCAAGGCTGGCTGTTGAACAGCAGATTAATAGGATAAGGACAGTATTTTGGAAAGAATTTTCTAGGAACATGTACCTGGAGAAGAAAGAGAAATTAAGGAACCTAGGAAGAGGGGCGCCTGGGTGGCTCAGTCGGTTAAGCGTCCGACTTCGGCTCAGGTCAGGATCTTACGGTCCGTGAGTTCGAGCCCCACGTCGGGCTCTGTGCTGACAGCGTGGAGCCTGGAGCCTGCTTCGGATTCTGTGTCTCCCTCTCTCTCTGACCCTCCCCCCGTTCATGGTCTGTCTCTCTCTGTCTCAAAAATAAGTAAACATTAAAAAAAAAAAATTAAAAAAAAAAGGAACCTAGGAAGAGATTCTTGGGAGTCATTTAGTCACTAGGGTAAGACCTTTGTTTTAGACTATGGTAACAGCAGGGGCGTCCGAAGCTGAGGTTGTGACTTTGTATCCGGTTCTTTCATTTATCCATCTATTTATTCATCAGATATTTGAGTGTCAGTATGTGGGGGGACAGAGTAGTGGTTGAAGATGTGAATCTGATATTTGGGTCAGAATGCAAGTCCATGACTTACTGTGTGACCCAGGCAAATGACCTAATACGTTTTTGCCAGTTTCTTCTTCCATAAAATAGCTGTTGTTAAATACCTACCTCAGGTTGTGTTGAGGGCTTAAATGAGTTGTGGGTGTAAGTGCTCGAGCAGTGCCTGGACGCGGTGAGTGTTGAGACTGTTGGCTGTCATTACTGTGTATCAGATATCCCCTGCCTTGTATGCCCAAGAAGATCATGAACACTGGACTGTTAGGGATCGCAAATCACTGAAGCACCAGACATTATAAACAAAGAATCACCTGGATGGCTTAATAAATAATTGCTTCATGAGAAAAGTACGGAGTGCTCCGCAAACACAGGAAGAGACCTAATTTAGCCTTGGGATTGGGGTGGAAAACCACCCTTGAGGGAGGTGTCTACCTGGAAGGAGAGTGGTGAAGACATGGGACACCTCATGTCCCAAGACCCTTTAAATCCAAAGAGGAGGGAAGGAGCTTTATACGTGGGAGGAATTAAAAAAGATGGTGGGGACAGTGTTTGGGGTTTTTGGCTTTCTGCGAAGGGCGAGAGGACGCTGTGGAGGGATTTGAAATTTGGAAGTGACGTGGAGCGATTCGAGGTTTGTTCATTTGTGTGTTTCGAGATTACGTTGGCTCCTCGCTGGAGCATAGACGGAAGTGGTGTCGGTGTGAATATAAGGAGAACGACAGCGTTAGAACAGTCGGGGGGAAAGGTGGTGCTTGGTTTGGGCAGTAACAAGGGGGTGCTTGGATTGGGCAGTAACAAGGGAGAGGGACAGAAACGAATAGATTGGAGAAAAACTTGGAAGATCTTTGAAAACGGAAAACTGATCCCGTGGACGGGGGAGTCGAGGGAATGCCAGAGATGAGGTCTGACACTGCAGTGAGGTGGCTGCTCGTGCTACTTAGGGGATGAAGAATGTTGGAGAAGGGGATTGAGGGTGAAGTTCACCCTTTTGGATATGCCGACTTCGGATGTGTTTGTGAGTCACTGGGTCACGAGGAGGTCAGCGGTTTTATATATCTGGTGCTGGAGCTTGGAGGGGAGGTCTGTGAGTTGGAGATAAACGTTCAGGAGTAGTAGGCACATAGAACATTTGGGATTGCTTGGGGGAAAGGTATGGGTTGACAAGAGAAAAGCGTTCAATGATGGAGCCCTGAGGGTTAGGACAGTGCCTTAGAAAATGGAGCGGGTCACGGTCGAGTAGAGGGTGATGGACTGGCAAAGGGGAATAGGAGAGAGTGGCAGAGAAATCAAGAAAATTTGGATTGTGTGGTGTCATTAAGACGGGAGCACAATGTTGGAGGAAGTGGTGAGAAGTCCTCTGTCAAATGCAGTAGAGAGGGCAAGAAAGATAGAATCACTAATACGGATCGAGAACCGTTTCAGTGGAGTTGGTGGGGGGTGGAAGTCAAAGTAGTATGACTTGAGGGAAGGCTGGATAGTGAGAACAGGCCCAGCGCATGTGAACAGTTACTGCCGGGTTGGCAATAACAGGAAAGGAAGATGAAGCTGGGGTTGGGACAGTGGGGTTCGGTTGTGACGGGAAGCAACCGTTAGTGGAAGGGTTGAAGAGACTGGAAGGAATTGATAGACTAATCTCCTTGAGAAGGATGAGGGGTGGGGCCCCGACTGTGGGATTTGATAGGAGGGAGGAAGGGAGAGCAGGGAAAAAGGAAGGGGTGGGTGTTTATGAGGGGGATGTATAGGTGTGGTGATGGAGCTCATGGAGGGTGCTCGTAATGGTTTTATTGTCTCTGCAGGGGTGATGAGGAGGAGGGGGACGAGCAAGTGGTTCTGAGGTGTATAGGGAGACTAGGACAGTTTTATTTATTTATTATTTATTTATTTATTTTTGAATTTTTTTTTCCCAACATTTATTTATTTTTGAGAGACAGAGAGAGAGAGAGAGCACAAGCAGGGGAGGAGCAGAGAGAGAGAGAGGGGGACACAGAATCCGAAGCAGGCTCCAGGCTCCAGGCTCCGAGCTGTCAGCACAGAGCCCGACGTGGGGCTCGAACTCCCGGACCGCGAGATCATGACCTGAGCTGAAGTCAGCCACTTAACCAACTGCGCCACCCAGGCACCCCAGACTAGGACAGTTTTAAACAACCATTGTGGAAAGCTGATTAGAAAAAAAACTGTAGAATTGCCAGATCATATTAAGTGCCCCAGCACCCAATCCTGATGATTCTTCTAAATCTCTTAAAATCTATCACTTCTTTACTGCTTGCCTGAACTCAGGTTCTTATTATTTTTTACCTGAATTACTGTACTAATTTTCTAATTGGTCTCTTGACTTCAGCCTTATCTACCTCTAAGCATCTTCCGTATTACTATCAGAATAAGGTTTTTTTTGAGAGAGAGAGCGCATGCATGTGCGTGGGGGAGGGGCAGAGGGAGAGAGGGAGAGAGAATCTTAAGCAGGCTCCTTGCACAGCATGGAGCTTGACGCGGGACTCTATCTCATGACGCTGAGATCATGACCTGAGCTGAAATCAACGAGTAGGATGCTTAACCGACTGAACCACCCAGGTGCCCCCAGAATGAGTTTTGTTTTTTTTTTTAAGTTTATTTATGTTGAGATTTATTTATTTTGCACAAACAGGTGAGGGGCAGATAGAAGGAGAGACAGAATCCCAAGCAGGCTCCGTGCCATCAGCACAGAGCCCAGTGGGGGCTTGAACTCATGAACTGTGAGATCATGACCTGAGCTGAGATCAAGAGTCAGTCGTTTAACCTACTGAGCCACCCAGGTGCCCCAGAATAAGTTTCTTAAATAAGAAAATATGTGTTGTTACTAACATTATTTTGAATTGTACTCCTGGTGTATCAGATTTGATAAATCACAATCCTTGGTTCATGATACCCTGTCAGCAACGGTCCATTCATGGTCCACTTTTATGTATTCACTCAGTATGTTTTCATGATGTAATAAGCAATCCCCAGTTCCACCCACTGCCTGCCCCTACCCATGGTCACAATCATTCTGATTCCTAGGTCCATCCTTCCCTGTGTCCCTTTTCTTAATAGTTTTATTGTGCTTACATTTCTCAGAAGTACTTGTTATTATGGAAAATTTCACACTTCTGGAAAAAATAGTAAAAAACATGGAGCCCTATGTACCTACCAACCAGCTGCAACATTTGTCAACACATGGCCATTCTAGCCAGGCCCCTTCCCTCCACCTGTGGATTATTTAGAAGCAAATTCCAGATACCATATTTGATATATATATATATAATATATATATCAGATATATATATATACATGTATATTTGAGATATATATATATCTCATACATATATATATATATTTACTTTGTAATTAAATTTAGAAAGCAAAATTTAGAATTAAATTTTGTAATTAAATTTAGAAGCAAATTCCAGATACCATATTTGATATATATATATAATATATATATCAGATATATATATATATACATATATATTTGAGATATATATATATTTCATACATATATATATATACATTTACTTTGTAATTAAATTTAGAAAGTCTTTGTGTTGTATATAATTTTGGGGGAATACTTGTCCAGATCCGTCCATACTGTTGCATGCTGTTGTGTTTTATTAATATTGATTTCTATGTAGCATTCCATTGTGTGAATGTACGACAGTTCATTCATCTTCTCTTCTGATAACGGTCATTTGGGTTGTGTCCAGGCTTTTGTTACCTGTGAAGAGTGCTGCTGTGAACATTCTTAGACATCAGCAAGAGTTTCTCCTGCGGAATTCCTGAATTAGGGGCTGTGTGAATGGTCAACTTGATTATTTATTTATTTATTTCCTTCCCAATTTTTACTTAAATTCTGGTTAGTTTTAACATACAGTGTAATACTGGTTTCAGGAGTTGAAGAATGTTCAACTACAGGATATGATGCCAAACTGTTTTCCAAAGTGTTTGTATTGACTTACGCTTCTATCGGCACCATTTATTTTATTTTTTTATTTTCAAATTTTGTTTTTATGTTTATTCATTTTTGAGAGACAGAGAGAGAGAGAACACAAGCGGGGGAGGGGCAGAGAGAGAGGGAGACGCAGAATCCGAAGCAGGCTCCAGGCTCTGAGCTGTCCGCCCAGAGTCCGACGCGGGGCTCGACCCCACGAACCGCGAGATCGTGACCTGAGCCGAAGTCGGACGCTCAACCGAATGAGCCACCCAGGCGCCCCATGTCGGCACCATTTAAAAGAATGGTTTCAACAGTACATTTGTGTCTGTGTGTTCTGCTTAATACTCTTCAGTGGCTTCCTGTAATCTGTTAGGCGCTCATCGTTCCTCTCTTCATATTTTGGAGTACTTACTATGTCAGGCACTGTGCTAGGTGCTAGAAATGGAACAGTGGAGGAGACAGATCAACTTTGTTTGCGAACCGAAGTTCAGACTCTCCTAATTTTAATATACCAAGCCCTTCATGATCTGATACCTTTCTACCTCGCCAGCCTGAGCCTACCTTCCTAGCTTCGTTTCTTGTCACTCCCTCTAACTCCCCCCGCACATAACGAAATATTTATAATTTCCAGAAACGCTGTGCTCTTTCTTGGCTTGATGGTTTTCCAGATGTTGTTACCTATATCTTCAAACCTCTGCCTTCACTCTTACCTGTCGAGTCTCAGGTCAAACAAAAGACCGTTTTAGGAAGTCTTCTCTGATCTCCCTGGTCTGACTCAGTCTTCCTCCTCTGTGTTCCCATGGCAGTTTGTGCATATCTCTGCATAGTATCCTATGGCTACTGGTGATTTTCTGGTCTTTTCTGGTGGAAAGTACTCATTAAGAGGAGGGATCGTGTGTCTTTCGTCCCTGCGTTTCCAGTATCCAACGTAGTACCTGAAGCATAGTAGGTATTTGGTAGATGTTGAAGGAATGAATGGAGAGCAAAGGGAAAATCTGAGACATTTTGAAGGAATAAATGAGTGAACTTGCTGATGGGTTTGATAGTGGATGAAGGAAAGCGAAAATCAAATGTGATTCGAGTCCCTCCCTGAGTGACTGGAAGGACTTTCGTGTATGTAATTGACAAGGTGGGGGGTATGAGTTTTGAGGGGGGCTGGGGAATATCGGTGGCTATCCTCACTGCTACTGAATCATCATAGAAATCTTGACCTTAGTCCCTCCTGTTCCCCTCTTTTCAGTATATCTCTTTCTTCTTATCTTTCAGGTGCAGAATTTGGCAGTGAGGAACCAACAGGCCTCAGCCCAAGGACCCCAAATGCAAGGCTCTACTCAGAAGGCCGTTCCTCCTGGAGCCTCCCCTGTGTCTAGCCTCTCCCAGGCCTCTAGCCAGGCCCTAGCTGTGGCTCAGGCATCCTCTGGGGCTTCAGGCCAGTCCCTGAACCTCAGTCAAGCTGGTGGAGGCAGCGGAAGTAGCATCCCAGGGTCCATGGGTCCAGGTGGAGGTGGCCAGGCACCTGGGGGCTTGGGTCAGTTGCCTTCCTCAGGAATGGGTGGTGGTGGGAGCTGTCCCAGGAAGGGCACAGGAGTGGTGCAGCCCTTGCCTGCAGCCCAGACAGTGACTGTGAGTCAGGGAAGCCAGACGGAAGCAGAAAGTGCAGCGGCCAAGAAGGCAGAAGCAGATGGGGCTGGTCAGCAGAACGTGGGCATGAACCTGACACGGACAGCTACACCTGCTCCCAGCCAGACCCTTATTAGCTCAGGTAAGCTTGTCACCTCTCGTAACGGCATCATTCTCTCAGAACTTGTTTGAAATCTTCAGAGTACGTTTCTTTGCCTTTTTTCCTGCTTCTCTTGGTCCTGGAGTAGTGGAAGGGAAGAAAATCGCATCAGCCTCGATCATATTCGTCCAGGGAGAGAGGGGGACTGGTAATAGAGCTAGATTGCGCCCTGTTTTCCACCAGGCAGCAATCAGTTTACAAACAATTGCTTCGTTCCCTTCTTAGGCCCTGAGTTTACCCACCCTACCCATTCATTTCCCCCGTTCTTACTGAATTGCCTCCTGTGTTGTAGGAGGTGTTAGGGATGTGTCTTTTTTTTTAAGTTTATTTATTTTGAGAGAGAGAGAGCGAGAGCGCTAGCAGGGGAGGGGCAGAGAGAGGGGGAGAAAGAGGATCCCAAGCAGGCTCCGCGCTGGCAGCGCAGAGCCCGACTTAGGGCTCATTTGCGAACCGTGAGATCACGACCTGAAACCGAAATCAAGAGTTGGACGCTTAACCGACTGAGCCACCCAGGTGCTTCAGGGATGCATCTTTGAAAAACAGAGGCCTTGTCCTCGTGGAGCTTAGGATTTAGCTTAAGGGATGACTTCTCCTCTCACTGTTTAATGATGATTAGTTGGACCAGCCAGGGTAGAGCAGAGCACTTCGGACTAGCAAGCAGAGCACAGTTTAATATAGTCACCTTGTGATCATCTGTATCAATGATAAGGGTAAAAAAAGAATAAATAATATTAATCCCAAATGGTTTATACTTCTTTTATTTTTTAAGTTTTTTTTTTTTTTTCACTTTTTAAAAGATATTTGAGATAGCGAGCCAGCAGGGGCATGCGAGTGGGGGAGGGGCGGAGAGAGACTCCCAAGCAGGCTCTGCCCGACGTGGGGTTCGATCTCATGACAGTGAGAGCACGATCTGAGCCGGTATCAAGGGTCGGACGCTTAACTGAGCCACCCGGGTGCCCCTGTACTTGCTTTTAGACTGTGGTTAGATAGAGTTAGATGTGTGCACCTTACTTGGTAAGGTTTATGTTTGCCTGCCTTGTTTCTAGCTCTTTGGTCGTTGCTGTGTTGGGATGATTTACTTACAAAAAGTTAGGAGTTAATTATCGGCTGTATTACTAATACCTAGGTATTTACGTACCATAGCGCTTCTATTTCTAAAGGGCTTTTGTCTCACATACGCTCTCTGGACAATCTGGGAGAATATGGGTGGGGGGTGGGATTGTCAGCTCCACTTGCAGGGGAGGAAGCTGGGTAAAGTCAGAGATTATAGCTGCGACTCTTAAAGACCCCCACAGGTGGTGACCTAAACTGATGAGTCTGGAAAACCGAGGCATTCACCGGAAAATGTTGGTATCTTTACCTCTGAGGACCTTCGTTCTTTCAGCGACTATTACGTCTTTCTCATGTGCCGGGCACTGGGCTGGGCTCTAGGGATGTAAAAAAGTGAAGAAAGCGGGGACTCAACCCTTGAGGAGTCCAGTCCAGTCGCACAGAAGATGGGCCAGCCGTTCTCCTTTGCTGGGTCCCACTAGCAGGATTTAGCATAGCAAAGGGAATAAAAGTTAGATGGATACAAGAACTTACCGAGGGCTCTCGAGTTCTTTCCTTGAGGTCCTTCATCCTAGACAGAGGTGGTAATGTCTGCCTCAGACGAAAGAGCGTGACCGAAGCGCGCTCTCGGGTCCGCCGCAGGTTAGACTGGCCGTCGCCGCGCGATACCAAGAGCAAGCGCGCTTTGGAAGGGTGGTTTTACTCTTCGTCGGTAACGAGGGTGATTTTCTGCTCCTCCCCTCCGTCCCGTTCGGGCGGTTCCTGCAGCCACCTACACGCAGATCCAGCCCCACTCCCTGATCCAGCAGCAGCAGCAGATCCACCTCCAGCAGAAACAGGTGGTGATCCAGCAGCAGATCGCCATCCACCACCAGCAGCAGTTCCAGCACCGCCAGTCCCAGCTCCTTCACACCGCCACGCACCTCCAGTTGGCCCAGCAGCAGCAGCAACAGCAGCAGCCGCCGCCGCCGCCGCCCCCACCGCCGCCGCCGCCCCCGCCGCCGGCCACGACTCTCACTGCCCCTCAGCCGCCGCAGGTCCCGCCTACTCAGCAGGTCCCGCCTTCCCAGTCCCAGCAGCAAGCCCAGACCCTGGTGGTTCAGCCCATGCTTCAGTCTTCACCCTTGTCCCTCCCGCCCGACCCGACCCCCAAGCCGCCCATCCCCATCCAGTCCAAGCCGCCGGGAGCACCTATCAAGCCTCCTCAGTTAGGGGCTGCGAAGATGGCGGCCACCCAGCAACCACCACCCCATATCCCCGTGCAAGTCGTGGGCACCCGGCAGCCGGGGACAGCCCAGGCGCAGGCCCTGGGGTTGGCACAGCTGGCGGCCGCCGTACCTACTTCCCGGGGGATGCCCAGCACAGCGCAGCCTGGTCAGGCCCACTTGGCCTCCTCGCCACCTTCGTCCCAGGCTCCTGGCGCGCCGCAAGAGTGCCCTCCCGCCTTGGCCTCCGGGATGACCCTTGCTCCTGTGCAGGGGACGGCGCACGTGGTAAAGGGTGGGGCTACCACCTCCTCACCTGTCGTAGCCCAGGTACCTGCCGCCTTCTACATGCAGTCCGTGCACCTGCCGGTGAGTGCCATCTGATGGTTTTGAGGGCACGGTCACCTTCCAGTGGGTCTGGGGCTCAGTGGAAACAGAGCTTAACTTAGGAGGGGAATGAAGAGAAGAAGGGAGCCTGGGTGGCTCAGTGGGTTGAGCATCCGACTCTTGTTTTGGCTGGGGTCACAATCCTCGGGTTGTGGGATCGAGCCCCGTGAGGGGCTCTGCACTGAGCATGGAGCCTGCTTGGGACCCTCTCCCTCCCTCGCTCTGCCCCCCGACCCCACTCGCACTCGCTCTCTCTCTCTCTCTCTCTCTTAAAAAAAAAAAAAAAAAGTTGGAAAAGTTAAGATACTGATATTTAACCTTATTTAACCTTAACTTCTTCATTGGAAGCCCCATCTCCCAATACAGCCACACTGGGGTTAGGACTTATGAATTGGGAAGGAGGAGACCACAAACATTCAATCCATAACAAATCCATAATTCATACGTGTGAGTGAGTGAGCACGCGTGTGTGAATAAGTTACTGCATCAGTTGCTCTGTTAATCATCGTCTTGTTTCATCGGTGACCATTATTTGTTACAAACCCTAGAACTGAAAAAGATAATAGTGTTTGCTTCTTTTGTAAGGGAGACATTAATAGAAGGTTAAGGTACTGTTCCTTTTGTAAGAGAGAGACATTAATGTATGTAATTGTACTTCATACTCCTGAGTTTGCTATTGAATTCATTCTGGGTTTTTGGATCTCTACTAAGTTAGATCAAGATAGCCTTGATCAC
The DNA here is from genome assembly GCF_007474595.2 of Lynx canadensis. Classification (NCBI taxonomy): domain Eukaryota; kingdom Metazoa; phylum Chordata; class Mammalia; order Carnivora; family Felidae; genus Lynx; species Lynx canadensis. The sequence goes on from NC_044309.1 coordinate 43,000,082, forward strand.
TTAAATGGATCTTTGGAAAAACAGTAGTTCTCGGTTGGGCCAGAATGGAGCCAGGGTTCTGAGGTCGAGGTCAGGGCTAAATGTGACGTTTTCTTTTGTCCTGATGTAGAAGATACACTTCTTGGGAATGACCAGGAATCTTAGTGTACCGTGGGGAGTATACCAATTGGGGAATCTGGAAATGAGAAAATTTTCGCTGGTATTATGGGAGTAATGGAGGTTCTTTATGCTCCTTCACTCATACATCTTGATTTCTTTCCTGTTCTTCACTTGATAGAGCAAACCCCAGACGTTGGCTGTCAAACGGAAGGCAGAATCTGAGGAGGAGAGAGACGATGTCTCCACATTGGGTTCAATGCTTCCTGCCAAGGCATCTCCAGCAGCAGAGAGCCCGAAGGCCCTGGAGGAGAAGAGCAGTCTTGGAGGTGAGTAACTGACTTGCGCAGTGCAGAGATGAGAGAAATGTTCGGAGCGGGCCGAAAGATAAATCTGGTTCAGGAGAATACGGGAATACGGGCCTGAACTTGGATGAATGAGTGGATCCAAAAACAGGGACACCAGGGTGAATGCTCAGAGGTGAACGTGTATCATTGTGGAAGATCACACTGGCTTGGCGAACAGATGGACCAGTTATGTCATCCCCGGTCTGCTCCTTAGTCTGTGTTTGTTTTCCAGAGAAAGCTGAACCAGTGACCGGTGTGAATGCTAATACTCCAAGCAGTGAACTAGTAGCCTTGGCTCCTGCCCCGTCAGCACCCCCTCCTACACTAGCCATGGTGTCCAGACAGATGGGTGACTCAAAACCCCCACAGGCCATCGTGAAGCCCCAGATTCTCACCCACATCATTGAAGGCTTCGTTATCCAGGAAGGAGCAGAGCCTTTCCCGGTGAGGGCAGGGCCATAAGGTGGGACTTTCAAGTGGAGACGTGGTCTGATTACTGTCTTTCCAAAGTCCGCTAAAATCAACGGTCTCAGAACTGTTTAATTGTTAGAGAATGGTCCAGTTCTGTTGTGCGCATAGTGAGTTGTGAAGGAAAAGAAGGAAGGGAAGTGGGAAGATTATGTGTAGACCAGAAAAAATGACAATGTTGGGAGAGGAGAAGAAAAGGAAAAAGCTGTTCATGTTTAGCTCCACAAACTGGGTTGTATGAGAACGAAGAGACGTGTGGTGGAGAAGTTAAGGGACTTTTTCTAGGTGGCCAGCCCTTGCAGAACCAGGACCAGCATGCCGGTGTTCTGCGACTTTGGAAGGCAGAGGACAGCCGAGGTAGAAACCTGTCTCCCAGGGGCTTATGGGAGAAGAGCCAGTTAGGCACTCCTGATTGTCCTCTTGAGCAGGTTTCTCTGCACCAGGGTTGGGTTAACTCAGAGAACCAGGCAGAGACGGCTGAGGAACGCTGGGGAAAGCTATCGAGAAGCAGAAGGGAGTCGGGCTGACTTCCCTGTAAACTTTGTCTGGCACAGGTGGGTTGTTCTCAGTTACTGAAAGAGTCTGAGAAGCCGCTGCAGACCGGCCTCCCGACGGGGCTGAATGAGAATCAGTCAGGTGGCCCCTTGGGAGGGGACAGCCCATCGGCTGGTGAGTATTAATTTAGAGACCCATCTGGGGAAGGAGGCTCACGGAGATGTGTTTGACTCAGTGTAAAATAGTAATTATTTAAGGTGGGAATTATGTGAAGTCCATTCACACACAGCAACTATATTAAATACCAGAATGCGTAGAATCACACAAGAGGAGTTCCAGAGGATTAGGGTAGTTTTTTCCAGCTAACCTCTTGAATTATTTACTGTAAGGATATATTTTTCAAAAGATCTCAAAGAGGAGACTTCTCCGACTTTGGCTCAGGTCATGAGCTCATGGTTTGTGAGCTCAAGCCCGGTGTGGGGCTCTGTGCCGACGGCTCAGATCCTGGAGCTGCTTCAGATTCTGTGTCTCCCTCTCTCTCTGCCCCATCCCGGCTTGTACTCACTCACACACTCTCTCTCTCTCTCTGTCTCTCTCTGTCTCTTGCTCTCTGTCTCTCAGAAATAAATAATAAAAACATTAAAAAAAATAAAATAGGATACTTTTTGTAAAAAAAATTTTTACGTTTATTTTTGAGAGACATAGCGTGAGCGTGGAGTGGAGGAAGGGCAGAGAGAGAGAAGGAGAGAGAGGATCTGAAGCAGGCTCTGCACTGATAGCAGGGAGCCCGATGTGGGGCTCGAACTCTGGAACCGTGAGGTCATGACCTGAGCTGAAGTTGGACGCTTAACCGACTGAGTCACCCAGGCACCCCTAGTTCACCTTAGTCTAGATTTTATAATGTACATTATGGACTCTGTTTACATTTCCCCCACGGCTTTTGTAAACTGTTGTTGGGAGAGGGATCTTGTATCTTTGTAGTTAGTAATTAGTTCCTCTGTCCTGCTCGCTAATGCAGTCTTATCTGAAATCTGAGAGTATGAATTAGGATAAAGTTCGTCTTCGGGGCACCTGGGTGGCTCAGTTGGTTAAGCGTCCGACTCTTGGTTTAGGCTCAGGTCTTGATCACACGGTTCCTGAGTTCGAGCCCCGAATCGGGCTCTGCGCTGGTGGCGTGGAGCTCGCGTGGGATTCTCCCTCTCCTCTCTCTGCGTCTCCCCCACTCTTAAGCACACTGTCTTTCTCAAAATAAATAAAGAAACGTTAAAAAAAAATTACAAGGAAAAAAAGGCCAAAGCTAGTCATCGAAAACGGAAACAGTCTGCCTTAAGTCCGAAGCCCAGGGACGTTCCTGAGGGACACACCTTTATGGTTTTGGATTCTGAACTTCAGGTTGTAGGGATTCTGACTTAGGTCGCGTAGCTCCATGGGGGCAAACCCTGAGAGTGATTAGTCAACTGTGGGCCGCACGACGGCCTGAGCGGCAGCGGAACCAGTGACCGCTCTCCAGCGAGGCCTTGTTTTCCAGAGCTGGATAAGAAGGCGAATCTCCTGAAGTGTGAGTACTGCGGGAAGTATGCTCCCGCAGAGCAGTTTCGCGGCTCCAAGAGGTTCTGCTCCATGACTTGCGCTAAGAGGTACCACGGGCACCCCTTCCTCACCTTCTGCACCTGTTCCTCCGTCCAGCAGGGCGCCCCCCCTTCCTTCCCTGGGATCATCTCACAGCTGATCGTTCAATGAGTCTCCTTGCCTGTCTGCTGGCCCGTTCATCCCCGAGTCGGTTCTTAAGACACCGATTCACGTTTAGCGAAAGGTAGCAGGGTAGTCTTTGTAGCACCTTTGACGTCCGGCGCGTGCCCTGACCTGTAGGTATAACGTGAGCTGTAGTCACCAGTTCCGGCTGAAGAGGAAAAAAATGAAAGAGTTCCAAGAAGCCAACTATGCTCGTGTTCGTCGGCGTGGACCCCGCCGTAGCTCCTCCGACATCGCCCGCGCCAAGATCCAGGGCAAGCGCCACCGGGTGAGCTGCCGGTGCAGAGCCGGCTCCCTTTCAAGTGGTCCTTTTCCCTTGGTCCTCCCCTACCGGGCGATTCCTTTGCCCAGGTGAAAGACAGCAGGAGACCAGAACTCATTTTTTTTTTTTTTTAAATTTTTTTTTTTTTTTTTTTCAACGTTTATTTACTTTTGGGACAGAGAGAGACCGAGCATGAACGGGGGAGGGGCAGAGAGAGAGGGAGACACAGAATCGGAAGCAGGCTCCAGACTCTGAGCCATCAGCCCAGAGTCCGACGCAGGGCTCGAACTCACAGACCGCGAGATCGTGACCTGGCTGAAGTCGGACGCTTAACCGACTGCGCCACCCAGGCGCCCCCAGAACTCATTTTTGTATTGATTGCATCACTTGAAATTCCAAGAGATCCTGACCTCTGGTCTCCTTTCATTTGATGACTGGTTCACGTATCCGTTAATCTCGACATTACATTTGGGAAAACCCAAATTGTTGGAAGAAGGGAGAATCGAGGAAGTGATAGCATATACTTGAAAGCGACTTGAGAGTGGGCTAGTGACTGGGCATTTGCAAACCAAGCGCGGGTTTTTCCCTCGCGGTGATGCTAGGTTTTCCTCTCTGCCCAATTATTGGCTCAAACCCCAATGGCTGGGGAGGGCAGGGGGCCACCTCACGCCCCGTATTCATGATCTCACTGCTTTGGGATTCTCTCCTTAGGGTCAAGAGGACTCTAGCAGGGGTTCGGATAATTCCAGTTACGATGAAGCACTCTCTCCGACATCTCCTGGGCCTTTATCTGTGAGAACTGGGCATGGAGAACGTGACCTGGGGACCCCCAATACGGTACCACCGACGCCAGAATTACATGGCATCAACCCTGTGTTCCTGTCCAGCAATCCGAGCCGCTGGAGCGTAGAAGAGGTGTATGAGTTCATCGCTTCTCTACAAGGTACTGAGGATCTATCCGGCAGAACCCGGATCCCATACAGGTTGAGTTTCCTTAGGTCACCCAGTGTGGGCCTTCGTGACAGGGAATGTGACTGACTCTTAAGCAGTAGGGACTGAAGTACGGTATGATGAAGGCTCTACTCTTGATCGTTGCCCAAGTTACTTGTCCACAACCTGGTTTCTTAATTTCCTTCTGGGTTGATTGTCCTCAACTGTGTCAGCAGTCTTGCAGTGTTTGATTTTCACCTTCATGTTTCTTACCGGTAATTTTTGGATAAAGTATATTTTTTGTGTGTGACTGTGATACCTGTCACGGATAGAAGACTTTTTCCCACTAAAGGGACTAGGAAATGAGGGGCCGTTGTTAACTCCACGCTCTTCAAGGCAGGATTGTTTATAAGCTACTCTGGAAAAAGGATGGTTTTCTCCAGAAAACAAAATCACTGTACCCGTTTTGCCATTTGTGTGAATTATGGGTCCTTAAGCAAAACTGCCACAAAGGCTCCGAACTTTGTTTTTTGCTATTATGAAAGAAAACAGGTCGATCTCGCTCCTTCCTTTTCCTCCTTGCTCAAGCTATTTGAATGAAGTTATTTCTATGATTGGACAACTTTGTCATTCTTCTTTTATCTCGGCTTTTTTAAGTGTTCATTTTTGGGAGAGAAAGAGAAAGAGAGCGTGCAAATGGTGGACAGGCAGCGAGGAGAGAGAGGATCCTAAGCGGTTTCCATGCTGTGTATGCAGAGTCAGACGGGGGGCTTGAACTCACGAACTGCGAGATCATGACCTGAGCTGAAATCGCGAGTCTGATGCTCAACCGACAGCCAGCCAGGGGCCCCGAGGCTTTTTGTTTTCATATTTATTTTTTTAATTTTTACTTAAAAAATTTTTAATGTTTATTGTTTTTGGAGAGAGACAGAGCATGGGCAGGGGAGGGGCAGAGGGAGAGGGAGACACAGGACCTGAAGCAGGGCTTGAACCCACGGATCGTGAGATCATGACCTGAGCCCAAGTCGGATGCTTAACCGACTGGGCCACCCAGGCGCCCGTTTTCATCTTTAGTTTCTCCCTCGTATCCTCGGGTGCCCCTATGTGGTTTCTCATGTGTATTCCCCCCATCTCCTTCTAGGCTGCCAAGAGATTGCAGAGGAGTTCCGTTCCCAGGAGATTGATGGACAGGCCCTTTTATTACTTAAAGAGGAACATCTCATGAGTGCCATGAACATCAAGTTGGGCCCTGCCCTCAAGATCTGCGCCAAGATAAACGTCCTCAAGGAGACCTAAGGTGGCCCTCTTGCACACACGAGCCGAAGGCGGACACTCTCCACTGTCCAGGTTATAACCTGGTAGCAGCAGACTTTACAGGGAAGAAAGAGCTGTTCCAATTACGTAAATCTTCTGGAGAGGGGATTACTGAGACAGGGAAGAAAAGTGCAAGAATTGGTTGCTGGTGCTACATGGCGGCAGCTGTGACATTTTCTCCGGGTTCTACCTTCATTTTTAAAAGTTACGGTTCTCGCTTTTCTCACTTCCCCTGATCCAATCTTTATAAAAAGAGGCAGTCTAGAGAAGTAGGACTGCTCCGCCTTATCCTGGAGTGGAGTACATAGCCAGGGCCTCAGCTCTCCGGGAGGAGGAACAGACCGTGTGGAACCGTAAGGAAGTGGGTGGAACGCGGGTGCGCCTCCGCAGCGGGACAGCGAGGTGGGGTTTTTCTAGCTGGCGTGACACGAGCGGCAAAATCTGGCGGCCCCTCTCTTCCCTCTGGACCGCCTGGCCGTGGCCCGGGGTCTTTGTCGTCGCTCCCTCGGTACTGAACGTTTTCTCCTGCGTTCCTGGCAGGGTCACCAGCCCGCGCAGAGACTCGGTCGGCGTCATTCTGATCCGCTGCAGGGGCTAAAAAGTGTTGGGCACGCGTGTGGCCGTCATTCGTTCCGCATCCCCATGCTCCCTTCAGTCTATCTGTGTGTCTTCTACCCTCCCTTTCTTTTCAGTTCCAACTCTGCTCTGTCCTATAGCTTTATTCAAACAGGAGTGTGTGGGGCTGAGGCCAGGAGTGTAAGTACCTGCCTTAGGCGCTATTCCTTATACAACAAAAATATTAAATATTTTTTTCCTCCTCAGTAAAAGGATAAAAATTGGTCTCAGTTGTCTCTTATTCCAGTGTCTCTACCCTCTTCTTTCATACAAAAGACTAGGGCAAGTTGTTTGTTTGTTTTTTTAATCTTTTAAGTGTTTTTGTACAAAAGAATGTAGTTTCCTTTTTTTTTTTTTTTTTGCATTTTTAAAACACCAGGTGTGGGGGAGGGATGCAAACAAATGACAAAAAAGATGTTTTTATAACATTATTTTCCCTGTTTTAGAAAGAAGAAAAAAAAATCATTCCAAAAGTATTCAAAAGTCCAAAGATGAAATAATTTCATTTTCTTCCCTAAAGGCTATAAAAGGCCCCTGCCTGTTGACTCCGTCCTCTTGTGTCCAGTGGAGCCATGTTACTCTTCACTGGCCCAAGTTCACTATCACAGAAAGATCGGGCCAGGCTTGTGGGCCCATGGCCTAAACAAGAAAGTGGAAGCATCAGAGGATTCCAAACCTCCCCCCACAGAACTGCTGTGGGCAAGAAGGTCCTTCCCTGAGCCAGAAGGGACAAGCGCGGCAGCATTCCACACCCAGAGCACAGGATGGCAGAGCCCTAGATGTCCCACCTCTGCTTTCATTCCCTTTCCAGAAGATTTTGGGGGGTAGGGTTGGGCGGGGGAAGGTCGACATGCCTGCGAAGAAAGTGCAACATACTTAGAAATACCAGTAGAGGGAAACATCTTAGAAGAAAAGCTCTACTAGCTTTTACTGCAGGTGGGAGAAGAAAGCCACTGAGGACGTCCCACTACAGGTAAACAGACTTCCTTTTCTGGAACCCCTGTAGCACACGGGGTCTGATTCACTTTCCCTTTTCAACAGACTAGACTTCCAACCACATGGGGACTAATGACCATGAACCCACAATCCAGCTAGAAGGTCACTCCAATGCCAACAACTGATGGGATGGTATTTTATAATCCTCTAAGTGGGAAATGAATCATCTTCCCCATCCTAATCCCAGAGGTGGGAGAAGTCTGCAACATCTCCGGGCTCAGACCAAATGGCAATACTTGGATTGCAACCAAATGATCACTGTAGAGTAGTTCCAAGCAGCAAGAGATCACATCCAGATTCTCATGGAGACCACTGTAGGGTGCAGAGTAACGGCATGAAAGCAATCAAACCTTGTATAAATAATGTTTCTTGCCTTTTTTTTTTTTTTTTTTTAATTAAACAAATCCAGTGTCTCAAAAACTTGTGAAAATGTGTTTAAAAAGGTCAGGGAGCCTGCCACGCTTTTTTGCTCACTAGAACTATCCTATTTGTACCTTCTGACACCAAGAGATAGTGTAATAGCCTCTTTTGCACAGGCCCTATCATTTTATCTCTGTCCTGTAACTACCTCTCTAGAGGAAAAACAGAATCGGGGAAAAAGGAAAGGCATTTCTGCTAGTGAGAAGAGAATGCAAATCAAAAGCAAACTGGAAAGCAAGAGCAATATTAAGGGTGGGATGAGAGACTGGAGTGGACGCTGCTTAAGAAATCTGGCTGAGTATGCTTTGGTTTGGGGGACTGAAGAAGCAGCTGGGCATTTAAAGTGCAATCACATTGGTAATAAATGATCATCCCTTTCTTCTGACTCTTCCCCCAGCTGATCATCCCCCACACCACGATACGCAGCAGGCACATTTCGGGGTTTAGAACGGCACACAAAGTCACAACCATCCTGTAGAGAGAGAAGCAAAGGAAGGAAATGATAATTTGGAATAACCAACTTTAGGGTGAGGCAAAATGTACCCATGGGCTAAGAATGTGGCAAGAACTAGGTTTCTTCAGGGATGATGAGAAAACCTAGATGCTCTAAGCATCAGCCTGAATTGAATTTGGGGCTAACCGGAGAAAAATTCTAATCACGTCTCATCTCGCCATCTAGGCCCCTGCAAAGCTTTCTCAGATTCCTAAATCTAAGCAACGGTGTTGTTCTCCCAGCCACGTCTTCGGCAAAGGCCAGGCACTAAGATGCTACGCTACTTACTGCTTTGTGCTAGGGCCAGCAGGTACCTTGTACTGGGTTTGCTGGGGCTTTTGTAGTTTTAGCACCCAAAGTCCTGTGTCTCGAGAGATCCCTCAGTCTGGGTAAACCGAGATGGTTGGTGACTCAATCTTGTATGCAGGCTACAGACTCAGCCAGCAGTCCTGTTACTTACTGCTACCAGGTTGCCAAGATCTTGCCAGAAGGCTAGGTGAGGAAACTGCTCCATTCCCTTGGCTCCCACCACCAGTCGCTGGTATAGGAACCCCCCGATGACGTAGACTGCGACCAGTGATGCAAACCTGTTGAGGAATAAAGACCTCTCTGCTTAAAGACCAAGGAAGAGTAAAACTTCAATAATAAAGATGATCTTTGTATTCACTAGCTGTTTCCTAGGCTGTATTCTGTAAAAATGGGGAAAAAAGGGGGGGGGGGAGGGTTAGCTTCTTTAAAAAGCCAATTAACATTGTCTAAAAGCAAAAGGCTCAGAAAAAACAAGACCCTAGTGTATGACTCTCACCTAAAGCCAAGAATAGTTACAGATCTACAGTTCCATTTCTCCCAAAGTTCTAATAGTCTAATGGGATAGATTTAAGAAGAGTCCGGTCCTCCTGTAGGGGGATAAAAAGCACCTCCAAATGTAAATACTTATTAGGTGTGAAACATCACATCTCGTTTTGAAAAAAACTTGCATAGTCAGAGTTTAAAGAGGATTTTCATGCGAAGCTTCCCCGCCCACCCCCACCCCCACCCCCCCAAACACAATTTGTATCTAAATAGCACCAAGGAATTGAGTTGAGAGGAGGAAAAAAAGGACTGCTTGGACTGATAGAGGAAAAAGCACTCACGTGACTAGTAAGATAGAACCCACACTGAGGCGGGAGATCTCCGGGGCACAGGCCAGGCTGCTGTCCATCTCGAAGAGGTAGAAACAATCTTGGACTTTGCCTCGCTCCTCAGACACAGGGTTAAAATTGTCCTGATGACGAAAGGCCAGAACGCAACAGTTATGTGGTGAACGGTTTCCTTTGGGCTCTTATTAAAAAAAGAAAAAAACCCACAAGCCAAAAAAAACAGTTGCTTTCTCTTGGTTCAATAACCTATTCTCCACATATGATGGAAGACAAGGTGTCTGTGATGCAGGGCGACACCAGACTTCTGATCCATCCCAGTGTTATCTCGTCCCCTCTGGAGACTCTCCCACCTCGGGTCAGTCCTTGCATGTGCTCTCTAGGCCCGTGTGCCCCAGGACGCCTCACCGCTAGGGTGTGTCGATTGCAGGAGATCATCACCACTGCACGACGCTGCTCCATGCCGCAGTGCCTGTCGTATTCATCGCCCCCTTTATAGGTCAGCATGATCCAATTACCTGAGAGAGACAAGGAAAATGGAGCTTTGGGGTGGGGGGAAAGCAGAGGCAGGCCTAGGTACTACGGTAGAAAGGAACTGAGAAGTTCAATGAAAACTGGTTTTAATTCAAATAATCCTAATCAGTATGGGCTCTGTATACCGAATACCAAGCTAAAACTGGCTTCTTTGTAACAGCTTTGTGTTCCCTTAAGACAACTGAGATCCAGATATTCATATGATAATCTTAATTTTCCACAATAAAAGGCAGGCAATTGATAGTGAAAAAACAATTATGACCCACACGGTGACAATGATTCACATTTTCGGAACACCTGCTAACATCGAAAGAAGAGGTTCCATAAAATTAGCAGCTGGCAGGGGAATGCCTACGATTTAAAATTAGCCACAGATAAATTCAAAGTGGATGATTGAAAAAAATTTTAATGTTTATTTATTTATTTATTTTTTTAATTTATTATTTTTTTTTAATTTTTTTTTTCAACGTTTTTATTTATTTTTGGGACAGAGAGAGACAGAGCATGAACGGGGGAGGGGCAGAGAGAGAGGGAGACACAGAATCGGAAACAGGCTCCAGGCTCCGAGCCATCAGCCCAGAGCCTGACGCGGGGCTCGAACTCACGGACCGCGAGATCGTGACCTGGCTGAAGTCGGACGCTTAACCGACTGCGCCATCCAGGCGCCCAATGTTTCTTTATTTTTGAGAGAGAGCGTGAGCAGGGGAAGGGCAGAGAGAGAGGGAGACACAGACTCTGAAGCAGGCTCCAGGCTCTGAGCTGTCAGCACAGAGCCCGATGTGGGGGTCGCAATTCCTAAATGGCGAGACCATGACCTGAGCAGAAGTTGGACACTTAACCGACTGAGTCACCCAGGCACCCCTCAAAGTGGATGATTTTTAAGATTGGGAGCCATTTATTCTTTATTTTTTATTTTATTTTTTCAATATTTACTCCTTTTTGTGAGAGCGTGCACGCCCACAAGCAGGGGAGGGACAGAGAGAAAGGGAGACACAGACACTAAAGCAGGCTCCAGGCTCTGAGTTACCAACCCAGAGCCCGACGCGGGGCTCACACCCACAGACTGTGAGATCATGACCTGAGCTGAAGTCGGATGATTAACCTGCTGAGCCACCCAGGTCCCCCCGTTTTTATTTTTTAAAGCTTATTTATTTTGAGAGAGAAAGAGAGCGCAAGGCACGGAGGGGCAGACAGAGAGAATCCCAAGCAGGGCTGGCACTGTTAGAGCAGACCCCTATGCTGGGCTTGAATTCATGAACTGTGAGATCATGACCTGAGCCGAAATCAAGAGTCGGACACTGAACTGACGGAGCCATCTGGACACGCTGCCATTTCTTCTTTAATGTTTACCACATTCAAATTTCTTTTGCAAAATATCCTTTGGTTTACCGGGTGAACAAGGCAAAAGATTCCGCTTCTGATTTTGCATACAAAAAACACAGTGAAGATGAATTGATTCTTCCAAGTCACAGGACAAGTAAACATAAGCTGGGTCGAAAACCCAGTCTTCCAACCCCGAGCCCTAAACGCTCGATGTCGTTTTATTATATTACTGATCGGAGCAAATGCCTGCACTGGAAAATACAGTCATCCACTTAAAGGAGGGAATCAGACCACAGGTGCTCAAAGAGTCCTTTCGGCAATAATGATTTTAGGACTTCTGAGAAACATAACCACCACACCACAAGTTGGTGGGGAAGTTTTTGTAGACTGGTTTGCAAAAAAGCTTAACTTAATCTCTTAAAATTTAACTGGCAGAGTTGGACTATTTCAATGCGAAATGGTCACGGTTGGTATTTTCGTGACTAGCACGAAAAACGCATTAAGCTACAGAATCCCAGCTAGATTCTTCTTTTTGCCGAAGCTTTTCATTAACTTTAAAACAAGCACACAGAGGTCCTGAGCCATGGCTCCAGAGGAGCTGGGGAACTAGGTATCCTGTGGTTTACAGTCTCAGGTGAGCTGAAGCCCACATGCCGTAGGATGCTCCAAAGACACTGAGAAAGGCTGACGTATACAGGACTGTCAGAGGGATTGACTTGGGATCAATCAATCAATCAATAGGGAGACTCTTACTTCCATTGAAGATGTGGGTCTCGTTGAGTCTCCCTACCACTGTCTCCTTGCCGTTACTTTTGTTGATCTGCACCAGGCCTGCCCCAGAGGTACGGTTGCCAGCTTCTCGGCACACCCTGAACATGTAGATATATGTATCTGGGCCCTGGCCCACAGTGCTCTCAAAGCTGCAAGGAGAAGCGTGGAGAAAGAAGGAAGAGGAGAGTTACTGGCTATCAGCCTTAGGACAAGCGGCCTCTCTTCCTTTAACACCCGTCCCCCGAAAGTGTGATCCATTTATTTATTTGATGTCTAAACGTAATAGTGAATAACATTCGTCGCATCATGCGACATCCATGAATCATGAGATATCCACGTAAGAGTGAATCGTATTTACTGAACCATGAGACAATCCTAATTGTTGATGATGACTGATTAAGACACACCACTCAAGACGCCTAGATATTCTAGAACACCTGTTCTAGATTATGCTAAAGTGTTAGTTGCTATTTCCCCGCGAATAAGGATCTGTGTTCACAGGAAGTATCCCTTGTCCCTTGAAGATCATTTCCAGATTTATATACCTGAAGATTCCTAACAGTTAAGATGATGTGTGTAGGCCTCAATGTTCATCTGATTCTTCTAAAGTCCCACTAAATGGAGGTATCAAATAATGCTTTTTAATTCCTACAAGTTGGTCTCTTGGATCCAGTCTCGGAAATAGCTACCCTTCTGCATAAGAGAACTGCACATTGCTAGTAAAAACTGGGCTGAGAATTTGCTCTATATCATAAAAAAAAAAAAAAAAAAAAAAAAAGGCAAGCTATCACGGCCAAATAAGACCAATACTACTGAAGTTCAAGTTAGAACCGTCTCCCAGAGGAGGTTCTTATACACGTATTCCCTCCGTACAGAGTAGTAATATGAGAATAACGTCAGTAAGTGGAGGAAAAGACTCTTTACCTTTTGTTATACAGTGGTTGCAGCCTCTTCAGTAGAGCCAACTCTGTCTCTGACTCTCTACCCTTGTCTCCCACCAGGTCGCAGGTTTTTTCTTCTGTCTGCCAGGATTCTCTTACTGCCACAGCCAGGAGCAGTGGCAGGAGCAGTCCAGTCCTCCAGCAGCTGCAGAAGGGGAACATCCTTTTGGGAGACGGTGTGTGTGTGTTGAGGAAGCGGGGTAGGATCAGGAAAGAAGGAAGAGAGAGATAAAACACAGCAACGTGTAATAAGTGAATGTGTTTTTGTTTTTACCGTTTTATCTCCCGTCCGTCACTTATTTCACGCTAGTCAGTCTTCCTCCTTATCAGGAAGTTGGGGTTCATTTTCTTGTGGCTGTTTCAAGCTTTTGGCTTTCACCCATTATTTTTTCCCATCCTTTAATGTTCAGAATTGGATTCTTAATCTCTAGGTTTTTTTTCTTTTTAAAACTTATTTTGCAAGTCTTTGCCTAGCGGACTCTCTTGCCTGACACCGTTGCTCACCTCCTGTCCTGCCTGGGTGCCTTCAGGAAAGAGGCACACGGTGTGCTCAGCAAAGAGGATGGCACTGGCCTTGGTGAAGAGTCAGTGTCTACGGATTGTTGCTGATGATTTCGGCATAGGTGTGCCCTACAACAGGAATGTCTCAATTTCCGAGGTGATTTACCAACTCCTCAGCTCTACGGAGAAAGGCGTATTTTCCATCCTAGAAACTGTCAGAAGGACCAACCAATGGCCTAGGAAATACCTAGCTGACACCAAGGAATGGTAGTGGGATTCTTCAGAATGTCCAAGATTCTCTGGCACATGCAACAAATAGTACATCTTAATATCTTTGTGCCAAGAGCACCTGTAATAGGAAACTCATACAGACATGTAGCTTTCTGTGTCATTCACAGGTGAGTCCTTCACAACAAACTCTGGGGGTGCGAAGAGTTGGAAAGGAAAGAACAAAAAGGAATTACTTAATTATGACAACTTGGGTGGAGACATCCTTGCTTCTTTACGCTTTTGTGAAAAGTTAGATTGCGGTATCTCATAAAGTTTAATACTTTAATACAGTTCATAAAAGCTGCTTCAGGGGCATCTGGGTGGCTCAGCTGGGCTCAACTCTTGCTATCGGCTCAGGTCATGATCTTGCAGTCATGAGATGGAACCTCCGTGTCAGGCTCTGCATTGAATATGGAGCCCGCTTGGGATTTTTGCTCTCTCTCTCTCAAAATAAACAAAAATTAAAAAACACAAAAACAAAAACAAATAACAAACCTGCTTCAACCTGTGACCCACCCTAAGAGAACACTCAAATTTTCACTTAACACTTGATAAAGTCCAGTTGAAAGTTATTGAGAAAGATGTAAAACAAAGAAAAGAGACTCGAACACTTTGGGCCCTAACTTCTCCTATCAGTAGTCAGGAGCATCCACCAGTCTTTGTTCATATTCGCCCTAAGAATGATGAATGGAGATAAACACAGCCACAGCACCTAAACCTTGACATTTATCTACTCTGATGTCTCAGGTCTGAAAAAATATTTGGTCACTCAAACTATAGGAAGAAGAAAATTCACGAGGTCAGAGAGAGAGTGGTTTGAAGAAGTCTTCCAAAACCCACCTCAGGCTCTACATGTCACAAATCCCAAGAGTTTCTAAATGTCCAGGACAGTTGTCTTTGTATCCTCCAAATTGCTGGCAATTCTTGGGAATCACTAAGTCACTTTCCAATTCACCTGTTCCTTGTACTGTTCTAGGAATGGAAACACATGGCTCCGTTTCCCAGACGCCTTTTCTCTAATCCATCCCCACACCCAAGGGCATTCTGATTCACCCTTGCAGAAGACTTCACGCTGGTATCCGTTCTTAGCTGATGATCGTTCAGGCCACTGCTACTTGTTAATTTCATAACTCTCACTGTTATGGTACAAAGACTGAATTCTTCCAAACTTTCCTCACGTATAACAGCATGCTTCCATACCACAAGTCTGAACTTTGGTTAATACGCTAGGCAGGATTTAATGGGTACTAAGAAGTTTAAAAACAGGAAAATGGAAGCTCTGAGCCCTGAATTTTCTCCACTCCCCTAAACCAACTTACATCTGGCCTTCTGTTCTCCACGTTCCACTAGGGCAACAAATGCTGGGGAAGGTGTCTTGTCTCTCTGACTCTGTACTATTTCCAACATCAATTCACTGTAGTAATATGAATAAAATGTTTCCATAGAATAATTATCACCAGCCATAAAGTCTGAGGCCCCATACACATTTAAAGCACCAATAGGAAACTTAATAGAGTGCTTGCCTTCTACTGTTAAAGGCACTTATCATGCATTAACTAATTAATCCTTACAAAAACTCTACACAGTGAATACAATTGTTGTCTTTATTTTACAGATGAAAAAGCTGAGACACAGCTAGTGGATGGACCAGAAAAGTCTGACTCCAGAGCTCACGGTCTACACTGGACCACATGTTCATGTTACCTCCTTTCACATTAGTTTTCTGGGGATCTGAGTCGGCAGCCAAAGCTCTGCTTTCTTTCTGACAAAGCAGGGGGAAGTGACTCCTCACACAGTTCAGAGGTTGGAATAAAGAACTCAAACCTCAGACTCCTGCCTTCCCTAAATTCATTGCTCAGCACACTACATGACCAGCTGAGTTCTTAAAAAAAAAAACAAAAACTATTAATAAGAGACTCTTTTCATGGGACTGATTGAACATGCCATTTTCCTTATATGGTCTCAGGATCTAACTTAAAATTTCAACATTCTGGACTTTGGAGATTTTTTTTTCTTCCCCCCAGGACCAGTTTTCTGGAGGGATGCTCACACAGAAGGCGGTGTCTTTTGGCCTCAGAATCAGTTCCTTATTTGTTAACAGTTAATGATTTCTTTTCCCAAATTAGAACAAAGAATAGGATGAAGGGTTAAACACCCTGAGGTCTGCAATAGTTGAGTTGAACTCTCTTTCATTTGCTTATTGGTTTAAGAAGTTAGGATGCCAAACTTACATTATTTCTTTTCTGTGTAAGGTTTATCTGTGTGTTTGAACTGCTTCTTTTGATTCAGTGGCAAATGCTCTAAGTGTTTTTAATCTAGATTATGTTTTGGCAATCTTCACAACCCAGAAGAGCAGGTATGATTTCTCTCATTTTACAGATGAGGAAACTGATGCTTACAGAGGTTAAATGATTTGCCCTAGGCTGTACAAGTATTAAACATGTATGAAATCAGTGGGACAACCTGGAGGATTCATGGCACAAAGCTACTTGCTGGCAATTTTCTGGAAAGTACAGAGGGGCAAAAATTTGTTAGGAAGAGTATAAAATCCAAGGGCTGCGTAGTTCCCTTTGAATGTGCTACAATTAGATTCTTGAGGCGCCATAGTTTGTCTAGATACTTTGGAAATAAACAGTAGGACTTTTAAGATTTTGAAAAATCCCCTTCAATTGTCCTGTTCTGGGACAGATCTATTTCGGTAATGCAAAAAAAAAAAAAAAAAAAATCTCTTTAATGGGATGACCAATGACGGAGGCAGGAATTGGCAAGCAGTCCACATCGCTGGGGCTCTGTCCCACTCTTTCCCACCCCTCAAGACTAGCCACGAGCATTTTCCATTTTTCAGTGGAATTTCTACTTTCTGCTCTCTGGCTCACTCCCGAGGTAGCAGCCCTTATCGCCTGTCTCCAGCAGCCTACACCGTTGGAAGAGCGAACCTAATTAGCTAAAAGGCCCAACGCTGCAAAGCCTTAGAGAAGTAGCTCTGTGTCCCAAGAGCGGAAGCTCCCTACAAAGCGAAACCCTAGATAAGCCCTCCATGAGCTTCTCCGTATCACACAGGCATCCCCTTCAAACTTCTTCCAGGGTTCTAGAAATTCTCGTTCCGTCTTCGTCTCCTGACTTTCCAACCGCTTAGGGCCGTATCCTCTCCAAATGATGCCACTTTGGCTTCCTTCTCGATGCAGGCCAAAAATTCCTTCTACAGGTAGCCAGCAATCCCTCAAACGACTCCATACCTAGGGTCCTTCCTTTCTCTGCTTTCCAATACCCGTCAATTCCCTCTCGGGTCTGGGTAGGTCTTTTCTCCCTCGCTCCCTTCGGGACTCGTAACTCCCTGCCCTCACGCCTGCGCCTGCGCCTCCACGCTGCCCTAGGGCTCCTTAGCTGCATTTTGGGCTAGAACCTTGGCCAAAGCTGACTTCGGGATCCCAGCCCCTGTCACGGACGCCGAGGTGTGAGCGCTCTCCAGCTCCTCTCCTCCTCCACGCCCCTCATACTCACGTGTCACGGGCAAAGAGAGTAGCCAAGGCGCAGAATCCCCGGCTGAATACCTGCCTGGGGCTGGGAGACAGGGCCAGCGAGGGGCCAGCCGCAGGCCCCCGACCCACAACTCGTGTCAAAGGCCAGCGTTCCCCAAGACGCCTCGCTGTGCACCACTCCGGGAACCGGAAACAGGAAGCACCAGGCGTCCTCTGGGCAACCGCTCCTCCCACTAGACCCCAAGGCATGTGACCACAGAACCATTTCGCCCCTTTCCCCTTCCCGGTCTCCCGGCGGATCCCAGACTCTGATTGGCCAGGATCCGGGCATTTAGCTCCGCCCTTGTCTTATCAACTCCAATCCCCATAGAGATTTTCAAGTTGGGTTCCACCTTTTCGGGTCGCCTTTCTACCAATGGGGCCCCAGAATCCCGCCTCCCGGCCTCTCGGCTCGCGGAGTCACGCGCGGTCACGCGGGGTCACGCGCGGTCACGCGCCAGGCCCGCTCCCCGGTAGGTCCCCAAGCGGACCGTACGTAAGAGCGGGCGGCGGAAGCGGAAATATGGGGAGGGGGTTGTCGGCCAGGCCTCAGTGGGAGCTGTAGTTCTCACCGCAGGTTTCTTCCTCTCCGCGCTTCCCCAGCTCGTTTGCCGCCTGCGGGAGGCGCTGTTTCGCCGTCTGCCGGCCCTGAGTCGCGTTGTCTCCAAGCCCGGCGCCTAGAAGACAGTGGACAGCGACTGGGTCGTGGTAGTCCTGGCATTCTTAACGACACCTTTGTTCTTTATTTCCTTTCTACAGCTTAGTACCTTGGGGTCTGTTGTTACCGATACTGTTTTTGTTAACCGTGTCATCCCGGTGTCGTGGCGTTTTGCGTGGAACACTGCAACCAGTTCAGTTCGCCAGAGATCTCTTGGCATTTTGCGGTCTCGTGGCCCTTTGCGTGATGAGCATTCTGTAACCAGTTCTGTTCTTCAGCCTGTCCCGCGTTTCTGGTGTCCTGGGGAAAGAGCAGATCAATGTTAGTCTTTGTGCCTTTGCCAAGATCCTCTGTGGTTTCTCTCGTGTCTGTCTTATTCGTCGCTCGGGGATGTCCTGCGCGTTCCTAGAACGTGGTTTAAATGCTGTTTGCTCCGGTGGTGTCCCGGCTCGACTCTCTTCGGAATAAATAACTCCTTCTAAATGCACACTTGTTGCCCATCCCCGGTTTTAGCGCGTTTTCATGCCGCTGTGGCTCCTACGTGGCTTTTGTGTGTGTCCCTCCCCCTCCCATCTTTGCGGATAGAGACTGGATTTTGATTCGTCATTCTCCTCGCCAGAGTTAGCACAATGTTTTGAATCTAATAGTAATAGAAGCTAATACGTGTATAGTTCTGCAGTGCCGGCACTGTTGTCCGTGCTTGAAGTGGATACTGATTCGCTTAGTCTTCACAAGTAACCTTGAATCTTAAAGCTTCTCGAGGCTAAGTAACCTGCTCTGGGTCCCGCAGCTATTTGTTACGTGTCAGTATTCAGCTCCCATAATTTAGGCGTTAATTAGATATGCATATAGTCTTCAGAGTCCACGCTCTCAAGCAGTACATTGACTGTGTAGGATACTGTTTATTAATTGGTACATTCAGTTCAGGCAGGGTGGGCTGGGTTCAGGTGTGTTCTCAAAAAAAATAAAATTAATTAAAAAAATTTTTTTTTAATGTTTATTTATTTTTGAGACAGAGAGAGACACAGCATGAACAGGGGAGGGTCAGAGAGAGGGAGACACGGAATCTGAAACAGGCTCCAGGCTCTGAGCTGTCAGCACAGAGCTGGACGCGGGGCTTGAACTCACAGACTGAGAGGTCATGACCTGAGCCAAAGTCGGCCACTTAACGGACTGAGCCACCCAGGTGCCCCCAAAATTTTTTAATGATAAAAGTAATTTGTAATCAGAAAATACAGAGAACATGTTCTCCATTTCCTTTTTTAAAAAGATTTAATATCCTCAAATGTTTCTCCATATCACTAACTTTGTAAATAAACTTTTTAATGGTTGTGTAATACTTAGGTGTGTGGATTGCTGCTTGAGCAAGTCCATTAGAATTAGGTATTTATTTCTATTGAATTGTTTTTATCAGTTCATTCAACAAATATTTACTGAGCAATATACTGTTACAGATTTGGGGGGTGCACGGGGTGGGGGGGAGACAAAAATCCCTTTTACAATAAGCTTTCATTCTGGAACTGATGTTCATTTGTTGGTGAATTCAGAAATCTTGCCTCTTGGTCATTGCCTAGGGCCACATTGGACTGGAGGCAGGGAAGGGTGCAAGTTGGAAGTCACAAAAGGTCCAGCAATGCAGTTGAGTAGGGTGAATAACTTGTCTTCTGTAGGAGTGAGAAGGAGGGAGAGACTTCTCTTTCTGTCCACTCACTACTAACCTGAGTTACTTCCCTGCTTCTCATGCTTCAGTGCCCATTGTGGAAACTATCTGTGCCAGGGACAAAAACTGAAATTAGCAGTTCTTTTTTGCCTTTCTGCTCTGCCTGTCTGTAGCCGCATCATTAACAAGGACACCCCCCTGCACGTAATACCCACACCCACACCCCCCTCCCACATACAAGGTAAATTGCTCAGTTTGTTTAGAAAGCAGTCCTTTAGCAGTTTTGTGCTAAAATCAAATGCGCAAAAATACCTCCTGTGTAGTATAAGCAGAAGAAGGAAAGGTACTTGAAAGATCTAGTACCCCTCATCCACGGGGGATATATTCCAAGACCTCTAGAAACTGCAAATAGTACTGAAGCCTGTGTCTTTTCTTATACATACATACCTATGATAAAGTTTAATTTATAAGCGAGGCACAGTGAAAGAGCGGACCTACGCCGGCCAACTCCATCTTGTTCTGTGTCCTCCACCTTGAGTGACTATGTCCCCGACATGCCCCCTTTCCGGGAAAATCGCAGAACCACGCCTCCTCCCCTTGAGTAACCTCCCGCTCACCCGTTCAAACTTCCCGATCAAAACACGCCCGGCGACCTGCGTAACAGGACTCCGACCCTTCCCCAGCCAATCGGCTGAGGCCACAGCCATTACCTCACCAACTGCCCCTAGACCCCTATAAAACCTTTGTGCTTTTGAAACTCGCTCTCTCTCTCTCTCTCTCTCTCTCTCTCTCTGGTATCTCACCGCTTTGTCGGTGCAGGTAGGAGATTGAGCTTGAGCTAGCTCGAATAAAGGCTCTTTGCTTTTGCATCGGACTCGGCTCCCTGGTGGTCTTTGGGGATCATGAATTCTGGGCATAACAACAGTACGAGACTAACAACAATAACTAATAATAAATTAGAGCAGTTATAACAACAAGTGAATGTGGTCCCTGTCAAAATATCTTACCCGAGGGTACTCACCCTTCCTCTTGTGATGGTGTGAGATAACATGCCTACATGAAGATACGAAGTGAGGTCAATGACATATATATTGTGATTTGATGATAGATTACTATTGACCTTTTGCTGATAAGTCAAAAGAGGATCATTTGCTTCCAGGATGTGGTTCACCTTGAGTAACTGAAGCCATAGAAAGCGAAACCATGGGTTAGGGGAGACCACTGTATTCTGAATTCTTCCTTCAATTTGTTGCTTTGAGAATTCTCCCGGGTGTGCTTTTTTGTTAACTCTGAGCTGGAAGCTTGGTTGGGAATGGCTTTTTAAAATCTCTCAACAGCTTCCTTCAGTTATGAGTTTTGCGTTCCACGTGTTGCTCTGGTTTCACTATCAAATAAATCCTACCTGCTCACAATTTTCTGATCTACTCAGGGATTTTTTTTTTAAGTTTATTTATTTATTTTGAGAGATAGAGAGTCGGGAAAGGGCACAGAGAGAGGGCTCCCAACCCTCTCCCAACCATGAGGTTTGAACTCCACGCTGTCAGCACAGAGCCTAACACGGGGCTCAAACCCACGAACTGTGAGATCATGACCTGAGTTGAACCAAGAGTTGGACGCTTAACTGACTGAGCTACCCAAGTGCACTTGCTCAGGGATCTTTGAAATTTGTTTGGTAGTTTCTCAGTCCTGATATGCATGTATTCGACTTGCCATCTTGAACTAGATTTCAGTTTTGAATTTTTATTGATGACGTCTTTTTAAAATATTTAACATATTTCAAGGACTCAGTGTATTTTTTTGGTTTTGGTAATTTGCATTCTTTTTTTTTTAAAGTGTTTATTTTTGGGAGAGAGAGGGGCAGAGAGGGAGAGAATCGCAAGCAGGCTCTGCTGCACTGTCAGTACAGAGCCCTATTCGGGCTCAAACCCATAAACTTGAACCGGGGGATTATGACCTGAGCCGAAGTCAAGAGTCGGAAGCTTAACCAACTAAGCCAGCCAGGTGCCCTTTGTTTTAGAACTCTTGTATTCACTTTACCCGGATTTGCCAGTCCTTTACAAGTTGCCCCGTTTGCTTTATTAGTCTGCTCCCACCCCACACTAGTTTATTTTGAACAATTTGAAAGTTCCCTATTACCATTACGCACACCAGTGTGTATTTCCTAAGAATAAAGACATTCTTTTACCTTATCACTGTGTAATTGTCAAAATTAGAAACTGTACCATTGATACAATATTATTACCTAATCCCTGGTCCATATTCACATTTCATCCATTGTCCCAGGAAATATGCGTTATAATGATTTCCCATTCCCCAACCACAGAAGCCAAGCAGGGGTCACACAGTGAGGTTAGTTGTCATTTTTACCTTATTTGCCCGTGAAATTTTGAAACGTACATGTTACTTAAATTGTAGAGTGTCTCTCATTTTGGGTATGTCTGATGTTTCCTGATGATTATATTTAGGAATGAATTTTTTCAGTAGGGCTAAGAGACAAGTGATGTGTTCTTGTATCAGTTGGGATCCAATTGGAAGACAGATACCACACCAGTGATTTTAAGGAAACAGTTAATGTAGACTGGTTTTCTAGTAAATCATTACTAAGAGGAGGCAAACAAGGACTCGAAGTTACAGAAATTACACAGAAGTAGCAACTACAGGATGCAGCTACTACTTCTGGGCTGAAGAAGAGTTAAGGAAGTACCTTAGAAACTTAAAGGAAGTGCTCCCTTCCCCAACCACAAGGTAGAGATTCAGACCTCTGAAGAGAGGGTGTGGTTCCTGCCGCAGAATGTGCAGCCCACTGATAAGGTAACAGATAAATTGCTGGAGGGTGTGGGTTGATTTTGAACTGGTAGTGGGAGCCTCTTTATGGCGGCTCCTTTGTCATTTTGACAGGTCCCATCATTGTTTGAGCCAATTCTTTGCTTTTGGGTACACAGATATTCCATGTTTATCTTGTGTTTTAATTACCTTAGAATCAATCGTTTCTTCAAGGCAGACTTGTTCCATTTAGTGGAGAATGGTATTGAGAAAGCAAGATTTACACATTTGTTCACGCATAAGGAAACACAGAAAGTAGTTTAAAAATTTTTTTAACGTTTATTTTTGAGAGAGAACGCGCGCGCGCACACACACACACACACACACACACATACACACACACAGGCGCGCTCATGAGCAGGGGAGGGGCAGAGAGAGAGAGAGGGAGACCAGGCTCCAGCAGAGCCCAACATGAGGTTTGAACCCACGAACTGTGAGATCATGACCTGAGCCAAGGTCAGATGCCTAACAGACCGAGCCACCCAGGCACCCTGCAGAAAGTAGTTTCATAACCGATAAACCATACTGTTGTATAAAGCAAGCCTACTAATTAGAGTTCAATGTTTGTTTAAAGTTTCATTTTTTTGTTGTTGAGGTAAGTTTTATAAATAATAAAATACACAACTCTTAACTATATAATTCACTAAAAAAACTGTCAGCAAATAAAATTCAGAAGTGGTTTATAAACCACCCAGGAGCAAGGTGATGATGTCTAATTTTACCATTTCTATTCAACACTGTACTGAAAATCCTAGACAGGACTGGACAGGGACACAAGGAAATGTTCCTGGGTGACGAAAATCTAAATCTTGATTACACGGTGGTTACCACTTCAGGTTTCTTTTGTTTACTGTTTGCATGTATCTTGTATGTAAAATAGGGAACTTTTTTTTTGCATGTATCGACCTGTTTGTGTCATCATATCTAAAGTGCGTGTGTGGGGCGCCTGGGTGGCGCAGTCGGTTAAGCGTCCGACTTCAGCCAGGTCACGAACTCGCGGTCCGTGGGTTCGAGCCCCGCGTCAGGCTCTGGGCTGATGGCTCAGAGCCTGGAGCCTGTTTCCGATTCTGTGTCTCCCTCTCTCTCTGCCCCTCCCCCGTTCATGCTCTGTCTCTCTCTGTCCCAAAAATAAATAAACGTTGAAAAAAAAAAAATTTAAAGTGCGTGTGTTATACACAGCATATAGTTGTGGTTTTTTTGTTTGTTTTTTGCTTTTTTTTTTCTCCTTGTGTTACAACCTCTGCCATTGATTTGATGTGTTTAGTCCATTTATGATGAATTCACTTATTGATGTGGTTGGCTTTAGGTCTATCATTTTGCTATTTGTTTACAGTCTGTCTTACATGTTTTATTTCCCTTTGTTTCTTCTTTCCTTTAAAGAAATTCAGGGGAAAAAAGAACACCATCTTTTATATGCACCTATATATTTACCATTTCTGTTCTTCAGTCTTGTAGGTCTAAGTTTTCATCTCGTGACGTTGCTTTTAAGTATGAAGAGCTTCTTCGAGCATTTCTTGTCGCGCTGGACTGCTAAACAGTTCCATTTTCTTTATATAAAAGTGTTTTTTGGGGTTGCCTGAGTGGCTCAGTTGGTTAAGTGTCCAGCTCTTAATTTCTACTCAGGTCATGATCTTGCAGTTCCTGGGATTGAGCCCCAAATCGACCTGCTTGAGATTCTCTCTCTCCCTTTCTCTCTGCCCCTCCCCTGCTAGTGTGTGCACCCTCTCTCAAAATAAATAAACTTAAAAATAAAGAAATTAATGAGGTGCCTGGGTGGCTCATTCGGTTGAGCGACTGACTTTGGCTCAGGTCATGATCTCACAGTCTGTGAGTTCGAGCCCCGCGTCGGGCTCTGTGCTGACAGCTCAGAGCCTGGAGCCTGCGTCGGATTCTGTGTCTCCTCTCTCTCTGCCCCTCCCTCGCTCATGCTCTGTCTTTCTCTCTCTCTGTCAAAAATAAATTAACATTAAAAAAACTCTTAAAAAAAATAAAGAAAAATTAAATTTCTAAAACAGTGTTTTTTTCTTCTTTATTCTTGATGGATGTATTTGCTGGATATAGAATTCTGGACTGGTAGCAGTATTCACCTCACACCCCAGATTGATTGAGATATAATTGACATATAGCATTGTGCAAATTTAAGGTATAAAATGTGATGGTTTGACATGTATGTATACTGTGAAATGATTACCACAATAAGTTTAGTTACTATATCCAACACCTCACTTAATTACTTTTATTTTCTTCTTTTTTTTTGGTGGTAAGAACATTGAACATTTACTCTTAGCATATTTCAAGTATACAGTCCAGCATTCTTTTTTTTTTTTTTTTCAACGTTTATTTATTTTTGGGACAGAGAGAGAGACACAGCATGAATGGGGGAGGGGCAGAGAGAGAGGGAGACACAGAATCGGAAACAGGCTCCAGGCTCTGAGCCATCAGCCCAGAGCCTGACGCAGGGCTCGAACTCACGGACCGCGAGATCGTGACCTGGCTGAAGTCGGACGCTTAACCGACTGCGCCACCCAGGCGCCCCTCCAGCATTCTTAACTGTAATCACTGTGTGGTACATTACATCTCCAGAACTTACTCATCTCATAACTGGACGTTTATACCTTGTGACCAACGTCTCCTTATTTCTCCCACCCCTCAGCCCCTGGAAGCCACCACTCTACTCTGTTTCTCTGAACTTGGGGTTTTTGTTTTTGTTTTTGTTTTTGTTTTTGATTCTACATATAAATGAGATCAGGGGCGCCTGGGTGGCTCAGTCGGGTAAGCATCCGACTTCGGCTCAGGTCATGATCTCGCGGTTCGTGGGTTCGAGCCCCACATCGGGCCCTGTGCTGACAGCTCAGAGCCTGGAGCCTGCTTTGGATTCTGTGTCTCCTTCTCTTTCTGCCCCTCCCCTGCTCGCCCCTCTGTCTCTCAAAAAGAAGTAAACATTGAAAAAAATACATATAAATGAGATCATACAGCATTTGTTTTTCTCTGACATTTCCCTTGGCATAATGCCCTCAAGGTCTGTCCGTATTGTCATAAATGGCAGGGTTTCCTTCATTTATATGGCTTAATAATATTCCACTGTATCTATATACCACATTTTCTTTGTGCATTCATCCATTGAAGGGACCTAGGCTGTTTCCATGTCTGGACTGTTGGGAATAATGCAGTGAACAAGGGGCTGTAGATACCTCTTTGACATTGTGATTGAATTTCCTTAAGCTACACACCCAGAAGTGGAATTGCTGGATCAAATGGTAGTTCTAGTTTTAATTTTCTGAGCAACGTCCGTATTGTTTTCCATTGTGGCTGTACCCACGGTATTATTATCTTACCTTTGAAAAAATGGCAGGGGTCCTGGGTGGCTTAGTAGGTTGAGTGTCTGACTTTGGCTCAGGTCATGGTCTCATATCGGGCTCGCTGCTGTCAGCGCAGAGCCCTCTTTCGACCTTCTACCCTCTCTCTCTCTCTGCCCCTGATCTTCTTGTGTGTGCTCTCTCTAAATAGAACAGAGTAGAATGGAATGGAATGGAATAGAATGGAATGGAATGGAATGGAATGGAATGGAATAGAATAGAATAGAATAGAATAGAATAGAATAGAATAGAATAGAATAATTTAAAAATGGCATTCCGTTGTCTTTCTCCTTCTCGGTTTCTGATGAGAATTCAGCTACCATTCATGTCATTGTTCCTCTTTGTTAATACGTTGTTTTTCTCTCTCTGCTTGCAGTATTTGCTTTTTATCCGGCTTTCAGCAGTTTTGTTATGATGTTCTTAGGTGTGATTTTCCTTATATTTATCCTGTTTGGGGTTCGTTGCATTTCTCCTATCTGTCCATTTCGCACTAAGTTTGGGAAATACTCGATCATTAATTCTTCAAGTTCTTTTTCTGCTCCACTGTTTTCTCCCGTATTTCTGGGGCTTCACATACAGGCATTGATGTTGTCCCACAGGCCACGGAGGCTCTGTTTATTTATATATTGTTTTCTTTATATTGGGGTAATTTCTAGCCATCTGTCTTCACATTCCACTGACCTTTTCTTCTGTCCTCTTCAGTGTGCTGTTAATCCCATTCAGTTGGGTTTTTTAATTTTAGTTTTTTAAAATTATGGATATTATTCTTTTCTGACTTAGAATTTTACTTGGCTCTTTTTTACAGTTTCTATTTCCCCACTAAGGTTCTTCATCTTTTTATTCACTGGGACTATATTTTCCTCTTGCCTTTGAGCATATTTATATGGCTATTAAAGTCTTTGCTAATTCCAACACCCATGTCATCTTAAATTTCTTTTCTAGTTTTTTACTTTTCTCTGGGCTGTGACCCACATTTCCTTATTTCTTTGCATTGTAATACTCTTTTACTGCATGCTGGAAATTAAATATATTGTGTTATAGGGAGTCTGAGTTATGTTGTCTCCTTTAAGTGAAATTTTTATTTGGAAATAAAGTCATATTTATAGAAAAGTTTCAAAGATGGTATGTAGCATTTTTTTCATACCCTTCACTCCATTTCTTCTAATGTTAATGTTTTAAGTAATTGTGGTACTTTTGTCAAAACTAAGTAATAATAACTGGTCTACTATTATTGACTAACTGCAGATTTTCTTTGAATGTCACCAGTTTTTTTATTAATGCCCTTTTTCTGTTTCAGGATCTAATCCAGGATTCCCCGTGGCATTTAGGTGGGTTTTTTTTTCTTTAATGTTTATTTTATTTTTGAGACAGAGAGAGACAGAGCATGAGCGGGGGAGGGGCAGAGAGAGAGAGACACACACACAGAATCCCAAGCAGGCTCCAGGCTCCGAGCTGTCAGCACAGAGCCCGACTCGGGGCTCAAACTCATCAACCGCGAGATCGTGACCTGAGCCGAAGTCGGAAGCTCAACCGACTGAGCCACCTAGGCGCCCCTAGGTGTTTCTGTTTTTTTTTTTTAAGAGAGAGAGAGCTCCTGTGCATGTACGTGCAGTGGGGTAGGGGCAGAGGGAAAGGGAAAGAGAGAATTGTAAGTAGGCTCCGTGCCCGATGGGGAGCCTAACGTGAGGCTTGATCTCCGACCCGTGAGATCATGACCTGAGCTGAAATCAAGAGTTGGTCACTTAGCTGACTGAGCCACCCAGGTGCCCATGCATTTAGGTTTTATATTTCCTTAGTTTTCTCTGGTCTGTGGCAGTTTCTCGGTATTTCTTTTTCGTAATGTTGATATACTTAAAGGGTACTACTCAAATACTTAGTACTTCTCAATTTGAAGTTACCTGATTTTTTTTTTTTTTTAATCTTTAGACTGTAACTATGGGTTTTGGTACAATGTACCACAGTAATTAAAGTAGCTTTTTCATTGCATCATATTGGGGGTACATGATAGCAACAAGGCTTATTACTGGTGGTTTACATGATTAACTCTGTTTACATGATAAAGGTTGTGTTTGCCAGGTTTCTCCAATGGAAAGTTACTGTATTCCACTACCCGTATGTTATTCTTTGGAAGTGAGTCACTAAGTCTTTCCAACGCTTAAGAGGAAGAGAATTAAGTTGAATATCATGATGGGGAATGCCTGCATATATTATGTGTAATCTCTGTATGAAAGATTTATAACTTCTTCCTCATTTATTTATTCAATCATGTATTTTAATTAGTGTGGATTCAGAGGAGTGATATCACCATGATGGCAGACTAGGAGACAGACCCCAGCCTCTATCCCCTCCCTCCCCCCTCCAAAGAAGAACAATTAGACATTTATCACTAATGAAAATATCTCTGAAAGATTCTAGGAGGCCACTTAGGAAAGCATCAGCAACACAGTGGGGCAAAAACACTTGAGAATAACCACACAAAGAAGGTAGGAAGAACAGTTCCATCACCCACATATATACAGTCAACTAATTTCTGACAAAGGCATCAAGAATAAACAACTGGGAAAGGATGGGCCCTTAAATAAGTGAGGTTGGGAAAACTATATCCACATGCCGAAGAATGACATTGTACCCTTTTTTAATACCATATATAAAAGCAACTGAAATAAATCGAAGACTTAAAAAGTAAGACCTGAAAGGGGTGCCTGAGTGGCTCAGTCAGTGAAGCTTCAGACTTCAGCTCAGGTCATGATCGCACGGTTCGTGAATTCGAGCCCCGCGTCGGGCTCTGTGCTGACAGCTCGGAGCCTGGAGCCTGCTTCGGATTCTGTGTCTCCCTCTCTCTCTGCCCCTACCCCCCTCGCTCTCTGGTTCTGTCTCTCTCTCAAAAATAAATATTAAAACAAAATTTGAAAGGAAGACCTGAAACTGTAAAACTCCTGGTAGAAAACATCAGGGAAAAGGTCCTTGATGTTGGCCTCGACAATGTTTTTTTGCAATGTGCACTAAAAGCACAGGCAACAAAAGCAAAAATAAACAAGGGAGGCTAGATCAGATTAGGTCGTTTTTGCCCAGCAGAGGAAACAATCAACAAAATGAATGAGGATATAAATTCGTGCAGCCACTACCAAAAACAGTATGGAGACCCCTCAAAACATTAAAAAGGGAACTACCAAATTATCCAGCAATCCCACTTCCGAGTATATATCCAAAGGAAGTAAAATCACTGTTTTAAAGAGGTATCTGCACTGTCACAGTGCACTGTCATAGTAATCATAATACGGAACAACCTTAGTATCTGTGGATAGAGAAAATATGATATACAGTGTAACCTTGGATTGTGGGTCACTTATTCTGCAAGTGTTCTGCAAGATGAGCAAACATTTCTAATAAATGACTACATGGGTGTAGTCAACACCCATGCAAGCATATACAGTGGCCCCCATGCAGAAAAAGGTTGGAAATAAAGGCGGTAAGAAAAAGGAGATGATTACGGTGGAAGCTAAGGGAATTATCGGGAAGTATGAACGAGGTACGTGAGTGGCCAAAATTGGAAGATTTTGTAAAGAAGTCTATGCATCTTGTCAGCAGAGGAGGAGGAGGAAAAGGCGGAAGGAATCCCTCACTTCAAATGACATTAGGGAGATGTGTCAAATGTGGGAAACAGTGCAAAATTTTGTGGAAAAGCACCACCCAAATAAAGCTGGAGCAGTGCAAGCGATGTATCTGTTTAACGACAATGCAGCATCACATTTCCCCGAAATCCTCAAAAGGAGGCAAAAGCAAGTGTCATTGGATAGATTCCTTGTTAAAGAGGCACAAAAAGAAAGATTCCATTGAGCCAATAGACAGCAGTGATTCCATTAGTGGTAGTTAAAGTTGTCCTACACAATAACCTTCCACTCTCATGTCTCCTTCTCACCAGCAACGAAGGTTTTCAAAGGTAAGTTCAGGTTAATTTGTTTATTTTTCTTTATATTTTGTATGTTCTTTATTATTTTGTATTCTATTACAGGATTGTAATCATTTTTATATGAATATTTTTTGGGTTATGGAATGGAATCATCTGAGTTTCCATGATTTCTTATGGGGAAATTCTCTTTGATATACAAGTGCTTTGGATTACAAGCATATTTCTGGAACGAATTATCCTCACAAACCAAAGTTTTACAAACGTGTGTGTGTGTGTGTGTGTGTGTGTGTGTGTGTGTGTGATATACAAAATTATTCAGCCTTAAAAAAAGAAATCCTGCCATTTGCAACAACACAGATGAAACTAGAGGACATTATCTATGTGAAATAAGCCAGACCAGAAAGAAATTTCTCATGATATCACTATTGTGGAATCTAAAAAAAAAAAAATGTCGAGTTCATAGTAACAGAGTAGAATGGTCATTAGCAGAGGCTAGTGAATGCGGGAAAAGGAGAGACATTATTGATCAAAGGGTATGAATTTTCAGTTATAAGATGATTAAGTTCTGGTGACCTATTGCACATATAGCTCGGTGACTATGGTTAACACTAATGTATTAAGAGAATGGATAAACAAACTGGTCTGTCTGTATAGTGGAATATATTCAGCAATAAAAAGCAATGAATTATTGATATATACTACAACAGGGATGAGTCTCCTTTCATTCACAACTTGGGAAAGATGCAAACTAATCTACAGTGGTAAAAGACAGATTAGTAGGTGCCTGGGTGGTGCAGTCAGTTAAACACCCGACTCTGGATTTCAGCTCAGGTCATGATCTTACGGTTTGTGAGTTCGAGCCCTGTATTGGGCTTTGTGCTGATGGTGTAGAGCCTGCTTGGGAATCTCTTTCTCTCTCTCTTTCTCAAAATAAATAAATAAACTTCTGTTTTTATAAAAAAGGCGGATCAGTGGACGCCTAGAGAAAGGTGAATGGGAGGGGCAGAGGAGTAGTACAGAGTGCACAAGTAAACTTTTGGGGGTGATGAATATGTTTATTTCCTAGAGGGTGGTGATGTTTTCACTGGTGCATGCATGTATGTTATTTATACATCAATAAAGCTATTAAAGGGGCACCTGGGCGGTTCAGTTGGTTAAGCCTCTGACTCTTAATTTCCGCTCAGGCCTTGATCTCACGAACCGTGAGATGGAGCCCTTCATCGGGCTTCGAGCTGACAGTGTGGAGCCTGCTTTGGATTCTTTTTCCCTCTTTCTCTGCCCCTCCTTCTCTCCCTCTCCTTCTCAAAATAAGTAAATAAACATTAAAAAAATTAAAAAAACAGGGACACCTGGGTGGCTCAGTCGGTTAAGTGTCCAACTTCGGCTCAGGTCACCATCTTATGGTCTGTGAGTTCGAGCCCCGAGTCAGGCTCTCTGCTGACTGCTCGGAACCTGGAGCCTGGATCAGATTCTGTGTCTCCCTCTCTCTCTGCCCCTCCCCCTCTGTTTCTCTGTCTCTCAAAAATAAATAAACATTAAAAAATTTAAAAAATTAAAAAAATATAGCCTATTAAGAAAATAACATAGGGGTGCCTGGGTGGCTCAGTCAGGTAAGCATCTGACTCCTAATTTCGGCTCAGGACACGATCTCACAGTTCGTGGGTTCTAGCCCCGCATTGGGCTCTGTGCTGGCAGTAGGGAGCCTGCTTGGAATTCTCTCTCCCTCCCTGTTTGCCCCTCCCCTGCTCTTGCTGTGTGTCTCCCTCTCAAAATAAAAAAATAAACATGAAAAAAATTATTAAAAAAATAAATGAATAAAAATAAAAACACATACTCGGGGGATGCCTGGCTGGCTCAGTCAGCAGAGCATGTGACTCTTGATCTGGGGGTCGTGAGTTCAAGCCCCATGTACAGTGTGGAGCCTACTTACAAAAAGTAATAAAATGAAATGAAATAAAAAAATGTATACTTGAAATTTGCCGAGAGAGTAGATTTCAAGTGTTCTCACCACCCCCCGCCCTCCCACACGAATGGTAACTATTGGAAGTGTTGGATGTGTAAATTCGTTTGCGGCAATCATTTCACAATGTTTATATCAAAAGTTCCACATATATATGCTTTAAGTATATACAATTTTAATTAAAGATACATGCAGATTAAAAATCAGTGAGTATGAATTCATAGCTGTGTTTTCTTTCTCTGAGTTATAATCCCATACGGTTTATTCGTTTTCTTGCCCTAATTGTTTCAGTTTTGGCCATCGGGAGCATTGTCAGGTTGGTTCCCGTGTCCTTCTGACATGACCTCATCTTGCCTTTTTTTTTTTTTTTTTTTTTTTGGTTTTAGTTTTTGAGTACCTCCTCCTTTTCTAGCACTAAAAGATGCTCCAGGCTTATCTTGGATTTTCTGTGCCCTGACCCTAGAATGAGTCATTTCCTCAAGAAGCCCTGTTCTTATGTTGCTGCCACGGCCACCTTCTCCTCCTCTTTCTTCTTCGTCTTCAACCATCTTAACCATTTAAAAAAAAAAAAAATTTTTTTTAACATTTATTTATTTGTGAGACAGAGAGAGAGCATGAACAGGGAGGGTCAGAGAAAGAGGGAGACACAGAATCTGAAACAGGCTCCAGGCTCTGAGCTGTCAGCACAGAACCCGACGCGGGGCTCGAACCCACGGACTGTGAGATCATGACCTGAGCCGAAGTCGGACGCTTAACCGACTGAGCCACCCAGGTGCCCCAACCATCTTAACCGTTTTTAAGGGTGCGGTTCAGGAGTGTCAAAATGTTCAATGTTACGGACTTAGTATTTGTGTCCCCTTCCACCCCCCAGAGTCCTATGCTGAAACCTTAATCTCCAGCGTGGCTTTATTCTTTCTTTCGTGATGGGGTCTTTAAGGAAGTAATTAAAGTGAAATGTGGTCATCATGGTACGGCCCTGATCTGAGAGAATTGGCATCCTTATGAGAAGAGCCACCAGAAAGCTTACCTGCTAGCTCTCTTGCACACGTGCACTGAGGAAAGGCCATGTGAGGCCAGGGTAAGAAGGACACTGCTGCACCCCCCCCGCCCCCCCCCCGGGGGGTTGTTCTCACCAACTCTGCAGGCACCATAATCTTGGACTTCCTGTGTCCGGAACTGTGAGCAAATAAATTTCTGTCGTTTAAGCTACGCCGTCTGGGGTCTTATGTTAGGAGAGCCTAGGCAGACTAACACAAGCCTGTTCACACTGTTGCACGACAGATCTCCAGACGTTTTTCATCTTGCAGCACTGAAACTCTAGAACCATTAAACAGTCCCCCACTTCTCCCTCCCCCAGTCGCTCCAGCCATCACCATTCTATTTTCTGTTTCGATGAATTGACTACTGTAGAGACCTCATATAAGTAAAATCATAGAGTATTTGTCTTTTGTGTGTGTGTGTGATGGGCATATTTCACGCATCATAATGTCTTCGAGGTCCATCCATGCTGTAGAGTGTGATAGGGTCTGCTTCCTTTTTATGATTGAATTATATCCCATTTTATGTATAGACCCCCTACCTCAGGGAGTCCGAATTTGTTCTCACAGGCAGCTAAATTACTGCTAGATCTTTTTGATTCTGGTCAGCACCACACCGCCCCTCAGCAGCGGCTTGCAGGGTCTCATCCTCTGTGCGGCCCACCTTGACCATGGTGAATTCCCATGTGGTTTTGGGGGCACCTCGCTCTGTAGCCCTCTCTTGCCAGTTACCCTGCCCTGCACGCCCCAGCCACACACACAGCTCAAAACTGTGCCTCTCTGCCTCCTCCACTTAAACTGCTGCTCTGTTTAGAATTCGTTGTCCTGCTTTGTGCCAGAAGGTGGCCCTGGGTAGAACGCCGGTGGCCCCAGTGCCCGCCTTTGTATATTCCGTTCTCTCCGGGATCGCGGTGCTGCCCGTACTCCTGTGCCTGAAAACAGTTGCCTCGTGTAGTTTGTTATATATAGTTTTTTGGCCCAAGAGCAAATCCAGTCTTACCCTTGTGGGAAGCAGAGCTATGTTAGTTTTTTTTTTTTTTAAGATTTTTAAACGTTTTTCTTTCTTTTTAAAAAAAAAATTTTTTTAATGTTTATTTATTTTTGAGACAGAGAGAGACAGAGCATGAATGGGAGAGGATCAGAGAGAGAGGGAGACATAGAATCCGAAGCAGGCTCCAGGCTTTGAGCTGTCAGCACAGAGCCTGACGCAGGGCTCGAACTCACGGACCGGACCGCGAGATCGTGACCTGACTTGAAGTCGGATGTTAACCGACTGAGCCACCCAGGCGCCCCGTTTTTCTTTTTTAAAGTAATCTCTGTGCTCAACGTGGGGCTCAAACTCATGACCCCGAGATCATGAGTCGCATGCTCTACCGACCGAGCTAGCCAGGTGCCCCACAGCTATACTAGTTTTTATTAATATCCTCTCCCTGCTTCTCTTCTCTTTCCTCTCTTCTCTCTGTATACGTTATGTTTTGGCATACTCTTACGTAGAGTTTCAATTCCATTTCTGTTTTCCCTACTTTGACTTTTTATTAACGTTTCACCCATTAGAAATACGTTATTCACACTTTAGTATATATTTATGTAATTCATTCCCCCTTTGTAGTTGTTTTTGAATATAAAAATACGAGAACAAGGAGAGAAAATTTAATGGAATTTCTGACCCTGTGACGCGTAAAGACTGAAGCACAAGTGGGAAGATGTTTGGGGGCACGTGGGGGGTGGGTACAGCATTTTCACAAAACATGTATCTGGGAAGTAGTTCATTTTCCCCATGATGCCAGGCACATACACCCAGCAGTCCATTTCTCTTGTCATATGTCACAACCAAAGACTCCAAGAAACAATGAAATTGGTCCTATTTGGCATGCATCCATTTTCTCAAAAGGAAATAAAGCAAATACAACATCTGTACCTAAGAACCACTCTCGTTTTCATTTGTTTCCATCACTGAAATTGCTGGACTTGAGAGCAACTTTTCCTTGTTGTAGAATTATGTGAGATGGGAATCAATTTAATATGTATTTAATGAGTATCTAGAGCGTATGGTAAGGCAAAAAAAAAAAAAAAAAGAACAACCGAGTTTAGAATATTAATTTCGTAGGCAGTTCCAGATTTTGAATCATTTCCTGAAAAATTACTTCTGCTTATGTCATGCTGGACCATTTTTTTTTTCTTGAAAAAAAAAAAAACAAAAAACAACTTGAAAACCTCCAAATTTCCTGCTAGCAGTTAAGACATTGGGCTGTTTCCTTATTGACATGTGCCTCTTCGTACTTCTATAATTGTACTCTCTCGATCGCTTCTCAGCCTTTTGGCCAAGATCAAGTGTATAATTTTACTCTCTCAGCTGAATGTGAATGACATTAGATAAAGATGATTGACAATGATATTTATTCTGTATTACAGTTGTCTACTGAACCTCCAGCCCAGAATGACTACAGACCACAGGAAAAAGGTGAGTTAATCAAGTTAGTGTGCAAAACCATGGAAGTGACCTTAGGCTAAGGAATGAATGGGATGCAGAGTAGGTTTAGAGTTGAGGATGCAGAAAAATCGAGGGCAATTTGAAGGGTACTTTTGGTTCAGTTGGAAGTACAGACTTGAAATATGAAAATCTGTTCTATGGTCAAGGGTCTGATCTTAGCTAGGTCTCAGGTATTTTTTTTTTTTCCCCAACTGTTCACTTTTGTGAAACATCTGTGAAACCCAAGCTAAGGCAATTCTGTTACTCTTTATTGCTCCTGAACTAAAGCAGGAGAAGTTTGGGAGAAGTTTATCTTTTTAGTAATGTTTGGAGTAACCTTGGACCAGCTGTTTAAATTCTAAGCATCTCTGTTTTGTTTCCTGACTACGAAATCAGGAGAAAGACACCGATAATGTTGCTAATGGATAGTAGTAAGAGTTAGTTAGGGAAGAAACTGACTCACATGTCTAGATACCCATCCTCCCCAGTATTGCACCCGAGTGGTGACAGAGGTAGGAAAAAGGTATCAAGAATACTACAGATAAATATTCAGTGACTCTTTGGGGATTTGAGGATGAAAAAGACATTTTTACGTGGAGCCCTGTGAGAACACTTTCTGAGACAGGCAGATAATAGTGTAAGAGTATTTGACTTTATATCTTAGGCAATAAATTCCCACAAAGTAGGTTTTTTAGTAGAGCTTAGTAAACTTTCTCTCTTATTATTACAATTTTTAGTGTGGTTCTTTGAAAGCATTGCTGTAATTTGCTAAACGATTCTAGTATACTTGGACATTTAGGTTTATTTCTCATACTATAAATTATATGGCATTGAACCTTTACATTTGTATATATAATTCTGTCTTCTGGATTATATGTGTACCGATTTCTAAGGAATAGAAATGTTAAGGCAAAGGAATCTATATACTAATGTGTGAGTGCAAGGTCACACAGTGGTAAGCTGAAACCTGAATATAATTATCTTGATTTCTAGGCAAGTGATTTTTTATTCATATACAGTACATATTGCACATTCTTATTTACTGCCACTGTGTTCCTTACCACCCTAGCTTTCCAGGATGCTCTCCTTGGGCATAGGATAATAGATTAGGAGCTTTCAAATGACGTTAAAAATCTCTGTACAAAATTATTACATGTTTATTGTAGAAAATAGGGGAAAAATGAAAGCAGATACAAGAAAATAAAAATCATCACTAATAATTTCACATCATGGCGATAGTTACGATTACTATTTTGATCTATTTTTGCCTGTCTATACTGAGCCTACTCTATGTCCTCTACTAAGAGGCTTTTAATATGTATGTTTTTAAAGTAAATTAAAACACATTTTAAATTCTGCTTAATTTCTTGAACTGGGTTGTGGTTACACAAATACAACCGTGTTTTGATACCATTTTTCATTTTGCATAACATCTAAAATCAACATTTATTTTATTAAGTATTTTACTATAGTGCAAGTGTATTTTTTCGCATTTTTGGGTGTGTCTGTCCAAATATTTATCATGCAGAACTCTCTCATTTCATTTTTATTTATTTATTTAAATTTCTTTTTTTTTTTTTGTATTTATTTATTTATTTTGAGAGCAAGAGAGAGCAGAAAAGGGGTGGAGAGAGAGAGGGAGAAAGAGAGAATCCCAAGCAGGCTCCACACTGTCAGCGCAGAACCTGATGCGGGGCTCAAACTCACAAACTGTGAGATCGTGACCTGAGCCAAAATCGAGAGTCGGGTGCTTAACCGACCGAGCCACCCAGGTACCCCTGAACCCTCTCATTTTAAAGATATCTCTCACCATGAATTTCTTTCTTTTAAGAAGTTTGGAATGCTTCATGGATATACACACGTCTACAGGATAATTTGTCTAAAATTTAAGTGGTAAAGTGAGACCCCAAGTAGAGTTTATTTCCAAATTTCCAAGTTAAAGACGACCAAATAAAGGGATCAAAAGTAGCACTTAAATTCCTAACTTGAGACATTTTTGTTCTTTACACTAACCCATACACTGTCAGACTATGAAACCGCTGCGATTTTAAGATAAAAGTTTGGGTTAAGAAAAATTTGCATTTTCCAAAGGGAGGAAAGTACCATTCTTAGACATAGGTTATATGTAACCTAGTTAATATGGAGTGGTGCACTATTCTTAAACATATCAACCTAAACTCATTGTTCTTTCAGTATATGTGCTGCTGAAGCGAGCACAACCCATTGTTCTCTCAGAAACGACAGTTTACAAAGCACTTCTGAGATGTGCTTTATTTTATTTTCATTTAAATTGTAGCTACTTAAATTTTGACTGGGTAATACCCCACATGGTTCCAAGTTCAGAAGGTGCAAAAGAAAACAAGGTAAAAATGCCTCCCTCCTATTTCTATCCTCAGCGACCTAATTCCCCTCCCTAGAGACAAACAACGTCATCAGATTCTTGTGTCTACTTTCAGAAATACGAGCATACGTTGTTCTGTAAAATATTTCTTTCCCTTACCTATATATCTTGAAAATCACTCCGTACCTGTAAAAAAAAGCATGTCTTTATTCCTTTTTTAGAATATTCGTTTTATGGATATATCAAAATGTATTTTAAAAAAGAAAATGTATTTGACCGGTCTTTTATTGGTAGCCCTTTAGATTGAATTTAGTTGTTTTCTTCTGCAAATACTATTGCCATGAACTGCCTTATAAATACGACATTTTGCACATGGGTGAGGATCTGTGGGAAAATATCCTCCAAGAGAATTTGCTGGACCAAAGGATAAATGCCTTTGCAATTTTTGTAGACATTGCCAAATTGTCCTTCAAAGTGGTTGTACCAATTAATATTTTCACTGCTAAAGCATGAGACTATATAAGCCACAATTTCGAAAGAAAAAAATATTCTTTTTTTAAAGTTTAGTTATTTATTCTGAGAGAGAAGAGGGGGAGGGGCAGAGAGAGAGAGAGGGAGAGAGAGAGAATCCTATGTAGGCTCTTTGATGTCAGCACAGAGCCCAACTGGGGGCTTGAACCCAAGAACGGTGAGATCATGACCTGAGCTGAAATCAAGAGTTGGACACTCAACCAACTGAGCCACCCAGGTGCCCAAGAAGAAAGTATTCTTTTTTTTTTTTTTAATGTTTATTCATTTTGAGAGAGAGAGACAGAAAGAGACAGAGACAGAGAGCACGAACAGGGGAGGGATGGAGAGAGAGGGAGACAGAATCCTAAGCAGGCTCCAGGCTCTGAGCTGTCAGCACAGAGCCTGATGCGGGGCTTGAACTCAGACTGTAAGATCATGACCTTGGCCGAAGTTGGATGCTTAACCGACTGAGCCACCCAGGCGCCCCAAGAAGAAAGTATTCTTAACTTAACAAATGTAGTATGTTGTTTGATAAAGATGTGGGTTGTTACTCTAGACTTTAGAGCAAGTCCCTGACATCCAGCAAAGAAACTAGGCCAGATTTGTTCAAGACTTCAGATATCCTTCCTTGACCTTTTCTTTTCCTTCAACCTTTATTGTAACTCAGGATTTTGTTTTGGGTTCTGTGCTTGCAGTGTCTTCTCCCAGGTCCCCTCTCTCGCGCCATGTGGCCATAGCTTTGGGACTTCTGAACGCCCTTCTTATGTGTTTGCTGTTTGTCCCGTGGATTCTGTGCCAGGGTGAGTACTAACTTTAAGTGAACATCTTTTATTTGACCTACTGTTTAAAAAGTTTATTGATTTAAGTAATCGCTACACTCGACACGGGGCTTGAACTCAACGACCCTGCCGTCAGGGGTCTCTATGCTCTTCAAGTTGAACCAGCCAGGTCCCCCTATTTGACTTATTTTGTGTTATAAAAGCAACATAACGTAACGGAAATTTTGAAAAATGAAAAGTAATGCCAACAAAATAAATCACCACTTGTATAAACAACATTTCCTGGGTACAGTCCCCTAGTCTTTGACTACAAGCATTTATGTAAATGTTTATTCTTTTAACAGAACTTCTGTCAAGTCCTCTAAAATCTTCCCCACCTTTTTTCTTTTTTTAAAGTAAGTCTGGGTGTAGTTCTGATCATTATATGCTTGTAATTTCGTATATTGCTTTCTTAATTTTATATTATATCATAAACCATTTCCTACCTACTGCCATATTTATGATAATCAAATTATAATTATATCATTTGGGTATTAATTTTGTATTAATTGTGCTTGACTTTTCACATAATATATCCATCAAAATTTAATTAAATATATTCTGATTTTTTTTTTTTCCAATTAGAGTGCTTTCACATTTTCTAAAATGAAATTTTCTAGATTTAATTCTTCTAGGTCATTAACTGTGCTGATCCAGAAAGCCCTGGGTTTACTGTTTCACAGTGCAGAGTTTTGACTTAGGTTATGTTATCGAGATGGTCGTTAGTGACAGATGATTGTTATATACAGACTTTATTCATTAGGACTCTAAGCGTTCACCCCTAGGACCTCTACCTCAGACCCAAGTCTTTTGACAGAAAGAGACTCCAAGGGAAGTTGGGAATTTTCTCATTCAGGCTGGGAAATGCCACAGTTGTGCAGAAAAAGCACAAATCTATAAGGTGCTGGGGATCTATAGCTTGATCCCCAGAACCCTATATGGGTCCCATGCTAAGCCACAGAAAAGTTGTCTAATGTTGACATTGAAAAGTACTGCCTTCCCTACTTTTAACTCCCCAAATCTACACTCGATATGTAACCTATGAAGTAATTATATATCCACACATGTGCTCATTTGACATAATGGCTCATACTTGCCTACTGTGGAATTGTGCCTCTGCAGAGTTTATACAAATGCCTTACGTGGAAGTAGAAAATCCATAGAATTATGGAATCTTGGCTGAAATTACCTTGAAAGCTTGCTCAGTTCCCTTTCATTTTCACAGACCTGTAATCGAACCATTTTAAAGGGGTGAGAGTGTTCTGTATTTAAGAGAGTCCTGTGAGGGGCGCCTGGGTCGCTCAGTCTGGTTAAGCATCTGACTTCGGCTCAGGTCGTGATCTCACGGTTCGAACACAGAGCCCGGAGCCTGCTTCAGCTTCTGTGTCTCGCTCTCTCTCTGTCCCTCCCCTGCTCTCTCTCAAGAATAAATACACATTAAAAAAAATCAAAACAATTTTTAAGAGTCCTGCGAAGAGAATTGCGTTCACTTTTCACTTTAGCATCTTGATCTCCATCTCTATTGGGAACATTTTTTTGATAAATTATTTTGCTGAAGTATAAGTCTTTTGTCTGATATCCAGTGATGATAGATCACTGGATATTTGTGCCAAATATTTGCGTTGGTGCTAAAAGAGAAAACCTCTATCTTTCACTCTAGGTAAGCTTGCCTTTTCTAGCTTCTGTCCTTTTCTTTTGACTCAACCTGGGGTATCAGGTTGAGGTTGGGCATTCTGGAAGATTCTGCCTGATTTCAGCCATGTATATTATGCAGCTACACCATGTGTGCACTGAACCTATGTAGACAGGCACTGGTACAGATAATGTGGATGCATCGTTATTTTATACGGTGTGTATATGGCATGAGGGCATAAAGACCTCTAGCGCAAGTAAGGTACTCTGTCCACGGTCCTCAGCCAGGTTGTGTGTGTTTCCCTACCTGCTTCTTTAGCCATAGTCCCATGCCTGTGTCGTGGAACGGACAGGAGTAGTGATGGAGTTGCGCATCGCGAGGTTTTTAGTTTGAGGCCATGCACTGTTGTGTGTTTCTCTAAACCTTAGTCTGAAAGACGGTGGGGCAGGGAAGACAGTGGGGCCGCCATATTCTATTTATCTCCCATTTCATCCCCGGGGCCAAGTGGTCTATAAAGATGTGAACCAGGTCCTCTTC